>NC_049222.1:78618702-78828702 GCF_011100685.1 Canis lupus familiaris | reverse complement strand
GATATTCTCTTTTAATATATTGGTATATGTTTCATGTATATACCTATATTTATTCATTTGTTAAATGTCTACCGAGAGTCAAAGGATACATCAGAAAAGGAAACAAAAATCCTCTGCCCCTATGAAGTTTAGTTGAACAAATGAAACAAAAAGTAAAGAAAAAACAATATATAGTATGTAGATAGTCATAAGTGCCACAGAGTAATAAAACTGAGAAAAGGTGGGAATTCAATTATAGAGTCACCAGAGAAATTTTTATGGAGGTGGAAGTTTTAGTGACCCCTATAGAAGTAAGAAAGCAAAGCCACACAGATGTCTGCTGGAAGAGTGTGCTAGGCAGAGGGCCAGTTCAACAGCACCAGGACAAGAGCATGCCTGGTGGGTTGGGGTTAGAGAAAGAAAAAGGAAGCCAGTATCAAAATATATCCTGATTTTTTTTTTGTTATTTCTTCTCTGACCCATATGTTATTTGTTTAGTTTCCAAATGTTCAGGGCTTTCCTAGACACTTAGTTCTTATTGATTTCCAATTTAATTGTATTGTAGTCAGAGAACATGGCAAAAAAAAAAAAAAGAGGTATCCTCTTACTTTAAAGGAAGCTTAATATATGATCTATTCATCTGAAATGATCAAAATACTTTGAAATTTATTAAAACTCATTTTGTGGCCCAGAACATGACATATCTCGATGAATGTGTTGTGTCTACTTGAAAAACTGTGTTGATGGTGACTTGATGTCATGCCCTGTCAGGGTCAGTTAAGTCAAGGTTGCTGATAGCATTGTTCAGATCATCTATATATTTACTGACTTTTAAAATCTAGTTTATTAATTTCTGAAAGAGAAGAAAAGCTCTATAAAATCTGTCTTCACTTTCCAATTATCTGCTTGTTTAATTCTGTCAATTTTGCATCAATTATTTTGAAGCTCTGTTCTTAAACACATGCATCATTATAACTATTATGTGTTGTAAAGAAATTACCTTTATCATTATGAAATCTGTCTTTTGGTAGTCTATGTGAAGTTAATTTTATCTATTATTAATATAGCAACTCCAGCCTTCTTTTGCTTATTATGTGCATGTTACATATTTTTCATCTTCATGAATTTACTTTAAATTTATCTGTATCTTTCAGTTTTAAGTACATCTCTTATTAACATGGTCCTGCTTCTTTATCTTAGAATCTCTGCATTTTTCTATATGTTTTGCATTAAACTACATCTCTGTTAGATATCACATAGTTGGGTCTTACCTTTACCTACTTAGGCAGAGTTTTTAAGCTGGATGTTTAGTTTCTCATATTTAATGTAATTGTCGATATTGCTCAATTTAGATCTGTCATTTTTTGGTAGGTTTTCATTTGTTCCCTTTATTGTTTTTTGTTACTCCTTTCCTCATTTTTTTGGATTGTTTGAATATTTCTGAAATTTAATTTTATCTATTGGCTAATTCACTGTATGTAGCTTTTTCCATTTTATTTATTCTAGGAATTACAGTGCTTATACAGTTTTTCATAACCAATATTAAGTTAAAATTCTACCATTTTACATAAATTGTAGGAACAGTACAACAGTACAACTATATAGGCCCATTTGCCAAGATCCCCATCATTTAGCTAAAATCTTCATATATACATCTACGCAGTTTATAGATCCACTGTTATAATTTTTGCCTTAAACAGAGTTTATATGTACTATGTATATTGCCTTAAATAATATTATATTTAAATAATATTATATATACTCATATATATATTATATATATATATTTAATTAGAAAAAAGAAGCAGTATTTCATATATTTACCCAAATGTTTACCTTTTCCAATGTTCTTCATTTTCTTTCTGAGAATATATATCCAGTATCCTTTTCCTTCAGCCTTGATAATGTGTTTTAGCCTGATTTAGCATTTCTTAAAATGCCAGTATGCTGCTAGTTTTTATGCATGTATTTCAAAATTCCTTTATTGGTTGTACTTAGAATTATCATAGCTTCTTGATGAATTGAACTCTTTATTATTATATAATGTCTCTCCTGGTCCTGGTATTTTTTCTTGTTCTGAAGTCTGCTTTTTCTGATATAATTTGAACACTTCAGCTTTCATTTAAGAAATGTTTTCATGTTATAACTTTTTCCAGCCTTTAACTTTTAACTCACATCTTTATACTTAAAGTGGGTTTCCTGTAGACAACGTATATATAGGTCTTGGTTTTAATCCAATCTGAGAATATTTACTTTTAATTGGAGTGTTTGGACCAGTGCTATCCAACAAAAATAAAATGGAAGCCATAAATACCAGTCACATATGTATTTTTTAAAAATTTTTAGATGCTCAAAAATAAGAGAAATATTATTTTAATACTTTATTTTATTAATCCAGATATATCCAAAATATTATCATTTAAACACATTATCAATGGAAACATACATTAGTGAAATATTTTACATTATTTTAATTCATACTAAGTCTTGGAAATCTAGTGCATATTTTAGCTCACATCACATTTCAATTTGGCCTAGTAACCAAATGTGACTATAGTATGAGATAGCACAATGCATAGCCTATGTGGGTACAGTCAATAATTTTGAAGTTAAATCTATCATCTTGCTATTTTCCACTTGTTCCATCAGTTCTTCATCTCACTTCTTCAATATTTCTGTAATTTTTATGTTAATAAGTTTATGAAATGAATTTTATGATCCTATTGTATCTTTGGTGGCAGGTACATCTCTTTGTTTTATTTTTAGTAGTTGTTCCAGGGAGTACCACATACTTCTTAAACTTACCAGAGTCCAAGTTAAGATAATACTATGGTCACTTCAAATACAGTGTAAGAACCTTATAAGGGTATATCTCCATATTTGTGTTTCTTCTTTGATCTACCATTTCCAACACACGCCTTTTGCAAATTTAAATGTACATTTGGTACCAATTAATTTATGTCTGAAAATTTTCCCAAAACATTGCTTTTAGAGTGAATCTTCCTGAATCTCACAAATATTGTTGGTCTGCAAGTGTATTTTGCCTTCACTTGTGAAAGATACTGTGATGTGTATATAATTCTAGGCCAATAAATTTTTTTCATTCAGTATATTAAAAGTGTTATGCCATTGTCTTTTGGCTTTTATACTTCTGGATAAAAAGTTTGTTTTAATTTTGATCTATATCTCTCTCCTTGGCATGTGTCATTTTTCCTCTGCCTTCTTTTAAGATTTTTTTCATTATCACTGGTTTTCAGTGATTTTGCTATGATGTGTTTTGATATGGCTTCCTTTATATCTATTGTGCTTGTTATTTTTTAAATTTATTGGATTTGTGTATCCATCATGGTTGTCCAATTTATAAACCTTTAATCATTATTTTATCACATTTTCTCCTTGCCTCATTTTCTTCTTCCAATTCCAATTGCAAATGTGTTAAATACTTAATAATGTCTTTCTGATCACTGGTCATTATGTTTTCATCTTTTTCTATGATTTACTTAAACTATTTTTAATTAGTATGCTTTTAAGTTCAATGATATTTCCTTTTCTGTGCCTAATTTGTTTTTAACATTCAGTGTATTTTTTTTTCATTTAAAATATTGAATTTTATGTCTTTGAGTGCTCAACTTAAATTTTCTTACAACTTCACAAAGATCATTTGTGCTTAAGATCTCATCACATTTATATTTTCTATTCTCCAGTATACTTCTAATATTTATCATAGCTATTCTTTTAAATTAATAAACTTTATTTTTTAGAGCTGCTCTACATTTACAGAAAAAAATCAGCAGGAAGTTCAAAGATTCCAACATATACCCTCATTCCCTTAAGCCCTACACACAGTTTTCTCTGTATTTAATATCTCAGAGAAGTGTGGTCAACTTGTTACAGCAGATGAGCCTATACTGCTACGTCATTAACAAAGGTCCATACTTCACATTGGACTAGGGCTCACTCTTTCCTTGGTATATATACTTCTATGGGTTTTAACAAATGCTTAAAGTCATGTATCCACTATTACAGTATCATACAGTGTAGTTTCCCTGTCCTAAAAAATCCCTTTGCACTACTAATTGATCCCTCCCACCACTCTCATCCCTGGCAGCTGCTAGTCTTCTTACTTTCTCTTTCGCCATTTTCAAAATGCCACATAGTTGGGATCATCCAGTGTGTACACAGCCTTTTCAGATTGGTTTCTTAACTTAGCAATATGCACTTAAAACTCCTATATGTTTTATCATGGCCTAATAGTTCATTTCTTCTTATTGCTGAAGAATATTCCATGGTCTGGAGGTACCAGTTTATCATTCTCTCATTGAAGGACATTTTGGGGCTTTCCAGTTTGGGGCAATAATGAATAAAACCTCTCTAAACATTTGTGTACCACTTATTGTATGATAATAATTTTTCTATTTAGTTGTGTAAATACCTAGGATCACATAGTTGGGTCATAAGTTAAAACTATGTTTAGGTTTGTAACACACTGCCAAACTTTCTTCCTAAATGGCTATAAAATTTGCCACACCTGCCAGCAACAAATAAGCATTCTTTATGCTCTACATCCTCAACAGCATTCAATACTGTTGGTGTTTTGGATTTTAGCCATTTGAATAGGTATGTAGTGGTATCTTGCTGTTTTCATTTTCAATTCCCTAATGATGTAATGTTGAGCATCTTCTCATGTGGCTATCTGTATATCTTCTTTAGTAAGGTGTCTGCTCAGATTGCTCATTTTTTTAAGATTTCATTTTTAAAGCAGTTCTTAGGTTCAGAGCTAAATTGAGGGGAAGGTACAGAGATCCCCCAATTACCCTGTGGCCCCTCCATGAATATCCTTCTCCATTATCAACATTCCCCACCAGAGTGGCACAATGGTTACGAGTGATGAAACTACATCATAATTACTCAAAGTTGATAGTTTGTATTGGGATTCACTCTTGGTTTTGTACCTTTCACGAGTGTGAACAAATGTATAATAAAATGGATCTTCCATTATAATATCATACAGAGTATTCTCACTGCCTTAAAAATTCTGGGTGCTCCACTTGTTCACCCCCTGCTGACCCCTAGCAACCACTGATCTTTTTGCTGTCTCCATAGTCTTCCATTTGTAGACCTCTCAGATTGGCTTCTTTCATCTAGGAATGTGCATTTAAGGTTCCCCCATGTCTTTCCATGGTTTGATAGCTCATGTCTTTTGGTGCTGAATAATATTCCATTGTCTGGATAGCACCATTTATCCGTTCAACTACTGAAGGACGTCTTGATTGCTTCCAAGTTTTGGCAGTTATGAATAAAGTTGCTATAAACATCTGTGAGAAGGTTTCTGCATGGACATAATTTTCAACAAACAGGACTACTGGATTATATGGTAAGAATATGTTAAGTTTTGTAAGAAACTGCCAAACTATCTTCCAAAGTGTCTGTGCCATTTTGCATACCCACCAGCAATGAATGAAACTTCCTGCTGCTCCACATCCTTGCTAGCATTTGGAGTTGTCAGTGTTCTGGATTTTGGCCACTCTAATAGATGTGTAGTGATATTTCGCTTTTGTTTTAATCTGCATTTCCTGATGACATAGGATGTGAGGCATATTTTCATATGCTTTTTTTGCCAGTTATATATCTTCTCTGGTGAGATGTCTGTTAAGTTTTTGTAATGAAGATTACACTTGTAATCAAGATTATTTTTTTTCTATTGTTAATTTTAAGATTTCTTTGCATATGTTGGATAACAGTCCTTTACCAACTTGTCTTTTGAAGATGTTTTATCCTAGTCTGTGGCTTGTTTAATTCCATTGAGACCATCTTTTACACAGCAGAATAATAAAATCTGTGTGAAGTCCAGCTTATCAGTTCTTTCGTTCCTGGACGGAGGCTTTGGTGTTGTCTATCATTGCCACACCCAAGGTCACCTAAGTGTTCTCCTTTGTGATCTAGGAGTTTTGTACTTTGGCATTTTACATGTAGGTCTATGATCCATGTTGAGTTAATTTTTGTGAAGGATCTAAGGTCCATATCCAAATTCTTTTTTTTTTTTTTTGGCACATGATTGTCCAGTTGTTCCAGCACCATTTGTTGAAAAGACGATCTTTGCTCCGTTGCATTATCTTTGTTCCTTTGTCAAAGATAAGTTTACTGTAGCTATGTGAGTCTGCTTCTGGGCTCTTTATTCTATTCCATTGATCTCCTTGTCTCTTTTTTCACCTATACCATACTGTCTCATTTACCTACCTTTGTAGTAAGTATTGAAGTGATGTAGCACCAGGCCCCCAACTTTGTTCTCCTTCAATATTTTGTTGGCTATTCTTGGTCTCTTCCTCCCCATATGAACTTTAGATCAGTTTAGTCAATATTCACAAAATACCTTGCTGGGATTTTGATTGAGATTGCATGGAATCTATAGACCAAGTTGAGAAGGAATAAGGTCTTGACAAAAATTGAATCTTCTCCTTCATAAATATGGACTATCTCTTCATTTATTTAGTTCTTTGATTTCTTTCTTCAGAGTTTGTAGTTTCCCTCATATAGGTCTTATATTTGTTTCATTAGATACGTACATAAGTATTTCATTTTTTGGTGCTAATTTACATGGTATTTTTGTTTTTAATTTCAGATGCACATCTACATAAGATAACATTATCTAATAAAAAATAGTTAAGAAATAAACTCAGAGTCAGGTGGATTCAAGTGAAACTTGAAATGAGCTATCTTCCATGTTCAATTCTCTGTATCCTTCAGTCTCAAGAATCAGGTCCACAGTAAATAAAATAAATGTAATCAAAACCATTTACCACTTGCCATTTGCTAATGTTGCTTGTTTGACTGAAATGTTCCTATTTTCCTAGGAATTTTGTCCTTATCTTTGTTACTCCCTTCTGTATCAAGCATGGAGGTAAGGAAATTGACATTTCTAATAAAATTAAAGATAGAGAAGTATTAGCAATTTACCAGACTTCAGAGTCATAACTATTAAATGCTAAATTGCTATGTTGTTTATTATTAATGTATTTACACTGTCTCTTTGGCATACAGAATAGAGAATGAGGATGTAAGATAGTGTATATGTGAATAACCAAATACAGAGAGGGTAGAATTATTACAGATCAGGATTGCCTCTTCCTCTCAGCCCTCCACAGCTGATAGAGTTCTTAGGCAGTTATTATTTTGATCTTATCTTAAATGTCTAATTCTTTATCTCTTGATAGAGATGGGTATGGCATTAAGAGTAATAACAGCATGTTTTCTAACATCCAATATCTCTTTTCATCAATTATCTCAGTAAAGTTTGCTTTGCAGTTGTATTCTCCTCACTCTCTAAATATCACTGGCAGTCTGTAATCTGGACCTTGGTTCAAAGCTAGAGAGAAATCTACTCATGAAAACTTTTTCTCTATAATATATAACATGTGGATTTCTTGGCTTATAAAGAAACTTTAAGAAGGCATGATTCTTTAATAATATACCATAGAGAATATGTTCCTTAAAGCATACTTTAAGATAAAAATAATCTAATTATGTAATTATGGATGGAGAAAGAACTCCATGTGGTTAGCCTGAATCTAACTATAATAACATGATTTTCACAGAATTGGCATAATTTACCAACTGAAACCACAAATATTGGATTGTTCATCATAGGTGGGCTTTCTGTAAGATTTTAATCATGAACACCCAATGACTGCATCAAATACCAATTAACTTTGAAATCAACATGGCTGTGCTTCCCTATATTAAGTGCAGTTTAAAGAGAGATCACGTTTGATTCATATGTAAACCCCTGGCAAAAATTCTAAAGCTACTTGCTGGCCCATTTTTCAACTTTGGTAGTTGGAAATGTATTTTGCCAATGTGAGAAGATACTCATCCCATTGGTTTGGGAATTTGCTCCAAATCCAGAGGACACTTTAGTTTTTCATATTGTTTACACTTAGCAATGCACAATATTCAGTTTCCACACACATAAAAATATGGAGTTAGAACACTCTTTCAACAAATGAACACATAAATACTTGAACGATTTGTGTAATCAAAAAAGAAAGAAAAGAGCCTTATGAAACTCTTTTTGGGTATGAAGTATATATAACTTTAAAATTCAAAGATTTGGTTTCCCTTAATTATATGGCTACACTTAAAATTTACAGGGAAGAATACATTGGAAAAATAAGTTTGAGATTTATTTCAACTATATTATTTATAGAATAATACATGAAGACTTATGCCTTCAAAACATACAGAAATGCCATCCCTTTTTCATTCACATAAAACAAATGGCAATGTTTTAAGCATGTCTGTCTTTCATAATATAATCCATGTTTTCCCTCCCCATAAAACTTCAACTCATGTAGAACAGTGTTTTTAACTAATGAAATTGCAGCCATCTAAACAAATTGAAACAACTACAAAGTAAAAACTATAAACTATAAACTAACTGAATGGATAAATTGTTTCACTTGACATGTCACTAGGTTTACACTGCTCTAGCCTATGTTTGCAAGGAAAGAGAATTTAGTGAAGAAATTCTTTCTTTTTGCTCAAAGATTTACAATTGGAAAGAAGCTAAGGAATAATCAGTCATCTGGGGCTGCTCTGAAAATTATCAGTCCTTTTAGTGAAAAGCAGTGCCTTTAAGTATTTATCTCTTTTTGTTTGTTATTGTTTGCAAAATACCAACACACCATTTTTATGGTTAATAAAATGGAATTTAGAATAACAGCACTGGGTTTAATGTGAACTACAGCAGGAGTATCCAAGGCAATAACCCTTCTTCTTTCTTGTGCACTTATGTTTTTCAATCCCATCTTGATAAATATGCCTTATTGAAATTTTACCTTTTTTTAAATATTGCATTCTACAATTCATTTCCAGAGACTTATACAGCTATTTCTTCTATTGATTAGAAAAAAAAAATGGGTGTAACTTTTTTCCACTGCCATCTTTTTATTTGCTTTGTAAGATTTTTCCTGTGACCCAATATGCCAAAGTAACTTTTAATGCTGCTCTGCTAAAATCTAAATACTTTAAAGCTTGAGTGCTATTTAAAATAAAATAATTTTGTGAATTCCTTAGATAGTGGAGAAAAATGAGGTAAAGGATTAGCGTTCCAAATTTATATCAAACTGCCAATGAAAACCACAAGGCCTTCTCAAAACTTTCCCTCCTTTTCCATGATTAAGGTAAGATAGTTGACCTGTTAGTTCAGTTCTGTTTTTACTTTTGGCATTGTCTTAATTGGTAAATTGCAAAACAATGTTGTCATGCAAAACTTCCAAGAGTACATCTGTTTCTAATGTACGGTACATAATTTAATGATGAGACACTTCAGTGGTCTACCCACTGCAAATCTCAGTTGTTAAATATGTCTGGAGCAAGACGTCTTTAAATAGTAGGCACTTTTTTGGTACATTAATTTTCTCACACTCAGAAGCAGAAAATGTAATTCTAACTGTCACTTTGTGTAAAGCTCTGTTTACTTTAAAATGCTATTTACAGCCTAAATGTCTTGTTCAAACTGATTAACTATAGTGGGATTTAAAACTTTTCTAAAACCTATTTATTATGGTTAATGTTTTTAGAATTTTTTTCTTTCCCTTCAGACCATGGTTTAGGAAATCTATCTAATTGGCAATAAAATGCAGGGCTCTCAAGGCAAATCTTGAAAAAGATAAACCAACAGTATTCCAGAAGACATTGAAATTTAAAATGTAAGCCACAACTTGGTGTAGAGCTGAAAGTATAATCACAGAATGTAAACACTCCTTCTCCAAGAGATTAGGAATGGAGAGCTAAAGCCAGAACAACCATCCCCAGACCACAATGCCCCAGTGGTTACCAAACAGAATCTTCATTTATGATTCAACTAGGCTAACCACATGCTTGCTAAGTAGCTTGGTTTCCAACAAATCTTTTACAGTGCGTAAGATCTAATTATATGTGGTTAAATGTGGTTATCCTGTTTAGAAATTGTCTGACCAGTATTTCAAAGAGATAAGAAATGTTGATGATAATCCAATGTTTTACCAGGAGAGTTAGGAAAACACCCCGCTAAAGAAACACTAGTAGAAGAACTTTTATTAAAATTGTACTATTAACAGGCTCCGTTTTCAGTTATGGAGTAATGGAATCTTAAAACAATCAACTTTTCATTTAAAATATTTTCATTTAGGATACCAAATAACTCCTGTATTTTAGTTTAATACTATCTTATTTAGAGTCCAAAAAATTATTTCCCAGTGAGATCTTACTCTTTTTGCAATAGGTAATCATGGGATAGATAGGCCTTTCCAGCGTAATGTGATGTGAAGAGTTTGAAAAGAACTTTAAATTAAATTAGTGACTTCTTATAATTGTGACATAATCTGATAAGAAAAATTTTAGAAATTCTAATCCTTGAGTCATTGGAGACTATTGCAATCAGAAGTTTCTCAAGAAAAATTATGGAGATGACAGATGAAATGACTTCAAAAATTCATTTTGTCTTTATTTCTCCAATTCAGTCTCTAACTTTGGCTTTGATCAGCATCAGAAAGATATCTCCTTCCCCAATATTGTCATCTCCCAATACTTGCAACAAATGATTTTTCTTCAGCCAGATCACCCGCAACAACTTAATAATTCCTTGTCTCCTCTCCCTGACTCCCAACTACTGTGTATGCAGAATACACAGAAAAATTTTTAACACAAGACTGCTTACCTTAGAAACTTAATTTTTCTAGGAAAAGACATAACACATTTTCTAATGAAATTTGGATTATTTTTCAAATTATCTTATTTGGATAACTGCCATAAAAATGACTACATGAAAAGGATCTCAACTATTGAATTTGGGTTGCCTATTTTTACTTTAAAACTCAATCCAACAGGGCACCCCAGGTGGCTCAGCAGTTTAGCGCCGCCTTCAGCCCAGGGCGTGATCCTGGAGACCCGGGATCAAGTCTCACGCCTGGCACCCTGCATGGAGCCTGTTTCTTCCTCTGCCTGTGTCTCTGCCTCTGTGTGTGTGTGTGTGTGTGTGTGTGTCTCATGAATAAATAAATAAAATCTAAAAAAAATTAAAAATAAAATAAAATAAACTCAACCCAACAGATGATTGTTGATTATCTACTCTGTGTAGGGCACTTTTGTAGGTTTTAAATAAATAAGCAAAGAAAATAGACCGAAAAAGAATTTCTTGCCATATTTTAGTGGGGAGACAGGAAACAAACAATAAATATAATAAACTGCAGAATGGACAAGAAAATGATATGCACTATGTACCAAGAAGGAGAAGAGAAGAAAAAGAAAAGGAAAGAAGGAAATAACTAAAGAGAAGAACGTAAAGAAAGAACGAAGAAAGAAAGAAGCAAAGAAAGAAAGCACAGAAAGAAAGAACTTAAAGTGACTCCTTCCTTCTTTACCTGCAGCCCTCACTCACTCCCTCCACTCCCCCAACCTAACCCAACTCCCTCCCTCCCTCCATCCATCCCCTCCCTCCCTCCCCTCCCCCTCCCCTCCCTCCTTCCTTCCCTTCCTTCCTTCCTACCTTCCTTCCTGTCCTTCCTTCCTCAGGAAGAATGAACCAGAATGGAAAGCCAAGAATGTAGATCTGGGAAAGCAGGATGCAGGCTGCAGTATGAAACAGTGAGCAAGCCAGACTTCATTGAGAAAGTGAAATTTACAAAAAGATTTGAAAGAGATGCTGGAGTTATCCAAATGAATAAGGTTGGGGAAAGACATTTTCAGGTGGAGGGAACAGTATCTAGATAGAAACATGGGAGGAAGAGCATGTAGATATAGGCTCTGGTAGGTGGGGGATATAGTAGTAGAAGCCAACAGAAATTCTCTTTAGATTGCTTTCAGTGTGGAGAGTGAGTATAGGAAAGAAGGTTTTAAGAGAATAAGAGATTAAATAGTTTTTGCAGAAATTAGAAGAATGGGACAGCTCAGCGGTTTAGCACTGCCTTCAGCCCAGGGCCTGATCCTGGAGACCCAGGATCAAGTCCCAAGTCTGGCTCCCTGCATGGAGCCTGCTTCTCCCTCTGCCTATGTCTCTGCCTCTCTCCCTCTCTCTCTCTCTGTCTCTCATAAATAAATAAATAAGAAACTAGAAGAATGAATGAAGTCAAGATGTGTCTTATGACTACCTAACAACCTCTTTTGAACATTATTTAAAAAGTTACCACTAGTTTAAGAAAATCTACTTTCAAGATCAGACAGCTATAAGAGGCCTAACACTACTATATCATTAGAGTCTGCATCCTATTTATTTCTATTTTATTATAAAACATTTCAAATATACAAAATAGAGGAAATGCTTAAGCATCCATCATCCAGTTATAATAATTATCAACTTAAGGTCAATCATCATTCATTATTTAACTATACTTTCTCCTTCTCCTTGAGTATATTTTTAAAAGATTTTATTTATTTATTTGACAGAGAGAGAGAACACAAGGTGCGGAGGGGCAGAAAGAAGGAGAGAGAGAAGCAGACACCCTGCTGGGCAGGGAACTGGATGCAGGGCTCAATCCTAGGACCCTGGGATCATGGCCTGAGCCTAAGGCAGACGCCTAACCCACTAAGCCACCCAGGCACCCCTCTCCTTGAGTATTTTATATACATATATACATATTATATACATATATAATATACATATTATATATATGTATATATATAGTATTGCATGCTCTATATTATTTTATTTAATCTGTAAACATTTCAGAATGTATCTCTAGATGTCAGGCACTTGTTTTTATAAAATGTCATTATCACATCTAAAATATAAAACCAATTCTTTGTCATTGAATATCACGCATTGTTCACACTCCCTCAATTTGTTTGCTTGAATTGGAATCCAATTAAGATCATAACTTTGAAATCAGATGATTTGATTTTCAAATATCTTCAATTATATAGTTTTCAATCCATCTAATTATATCTCTTCACAATTTTTTTGATTATTATTGTTTAAGAAACTGGATCATTCATCTTACAGAGTTTGCCACATTCTGGATTTTGCTAATTGAATAATCACAGTGTGTTTAATATGTTTTTCTGTCCCCTTTATTTTTTATGAACTGACAGATCTACTGGTCTGATCATATTCAGTTTTGATTGTTTGGGAAATTTGTTTTTAAAGATGGTGTTATTACATAATCAAATCAGAAGTTACATAATATCAATTGTCTCTCTCTGTTATGTCTTCAGCTGTTATGTCTTCAAGATAATTGCCTAGATCCATTAATTTAATAGGACTTACAAAATCTTAACATTCTATAACTTCTTCATTTATTAGCTGAAATACTCCCATAGAGGAAAATGTCACCCTAAAAGTAATTTCTCACCCTAAAGTATAGTTCATATAGAAAAGATTAGGAAAAAATTTTTTGATTATTTTCCACTTTATGGAAATTTTCAAAATAACCAGTTGGCTGTCTAGCATCCTCATAGATAACCTGCCAGTGTTTATTTTAGTATTGTTATAAACTCATGGTTGTAAACAAATTTGATGCATAAATCCATTGCATTAGTTTTAATGATTCCCAAATTTCCCCTCTTTGGCTAGAGTCAGGCAGTACTAATTTGCTTCAGTCTCTTTGACCTATATCTTTACTGAATTCTTCCAAGCATTGAAAGAATAATTTCACAAAATTTTGTTCAATTCACTATGTAATGGCTACAAATATGCATACTTTTAACCTTAGTCTGCACAATTAACACTTTTCTATTGCTTTCTCTAGTCTAGAACAAACTAGGGCCAGTGGGCTGACTGCTTGGTTTTATAAATACAGTTTTATTGGAGCACAGTCATACTCTTTCATTTATGTATTGTCTGTGACTACAAAGTGGGATAATTGCATCAAAGACCAACGGTGTGGTCAACAAGACTTAGATGTTTACTATTTGGCTTTTTACAGAAAAGTCTGTCAATCTATAGTCTAGATTATCCACATAACAAATCATGACCTTATCTTAGTGTCTGCCAATTTCTGTGATAAATATGCTCCCACCATGCAACTTCCAAGCCACGAAGTTGATAATACTGGAAACAGAGTTGGGAAGAAATTGTGCATTGACACACCATTGTACATGGTGAGTTTTTATACATATAAGTTATTCTAATTGTGTATGTATATATACATATATATGTACACTAATCATACAGACATGATTTGGAATAAATTATTTGAAGAACATATATAAGAGCAAAACGTGGTGAAATAGGGATTGATGAATTTCAACTATATATATGCCTTTTGTTTTTAGGACTATTTAGTCATATGTTTATATAACTTAATTTTTAATAATGGCTTTATTTAACAAACTGCTCACAAGAATATTGAGAATTTAACAATAACCACTCACAAACTGGAGTGAGCTGGCTCCAATTCACCACCTCTTATATATATCCCACTAACCATCTCTGTAGTTGAAGCATATGAATTTTGATTTTGAGCCCCAGGTAGAGACATGTCCACCACCTTATTGGTAGTATACTATATTGACTGGCAAGTTAGCTACAAGTTAACAGCCTCAAACACTAAAACTTACATGGAAAGATTTAGAAGCCCAAATACTTTAGTATGACTACATTTAAAAATGATAAATATAATCATGAAGGTGCTTACTGTAGAACAATAACCACTTGATTATATCTAAAGGGTCATTGGGACCTAAGAAGACTTGATTGAAAGGAGCTCTTGATGAATTTAAGAAACCCAATATATATTTCAACTTTGAAATGCTGTTTTTCACCAACTGATTACCACATGCACTTCACCATAGGCCTAAAAGTGGGTCAGAGTGGAGGTCACAGGGCCTAAGTGTGATATTCCCACCTTCTATCCAAATGACAAACATTAATGATTTATCAAACAACTTATAGCTTCAGAGGTTGGTCATTGCCTTTCTATCCTTTTTGACATGGAGCTCCAGGCAAATCATTAGTATTTGATTATAACTGAATCTGAATTTAAGCCCTCAGGCCATCTCTCGTGTACTATCTCACAAACTTCCACACATACATTTTTTCCTTGTTTTCAATATGCTTTGGAGTTTCTAAAGAATAACTCCCAGAATAACTTTGGAAAAATCTTAAGCTTCTCTTGATAGAAATAGACTAATGCTCAGAGTTCACAAATTTCAATATCAGGCAGGTATAGATTGAGAACAAGCAGCCCGTGCATCTAGTATTATGGAAATGCAGAGTATAATTGGAGTTTGCAAGGCAAAATGTCATTCAAGTTTACCATAGGCTTGACTTGTGGTAGGCAACTGTAAGTCTACCCAAATATTATTATTCTTGTTAAGTCTATTAAACCAAAGATTTGGGCTGAGAGAATGAGAGAGTTCATATCCTGGCTGTATTGTGAGTAATATTCATCAGACAAAATGGAAGAAACCTCTCTACATTATGGCCTGTGATCCGGGAAAATCAAGGGGTAGCACCTTCATTCTGAAGACCTGACAAAGTCGTTTCCTTTGATCAAAAAATGAACCAGACACTAAAATATAGTCCTGGAAGGACTTAAGGCAGGGAGATGCTCAAATCCTCCCAGAGTCTGGCATTCAGTTCAGCACCTGAAAAGAAATTATTCAAATACAAAGGAATTACCATGTGAATGGTGTTTCTGCACAATTTCTGCATATGCTGCCTTGCATTTTTATCAAGACGACAAACATACACCAGCGTGAGAAAGCAGGTGCCTTTTTCCCCCATATCTTTTGAACATCAGTATTTCCCAGCAGTTAACTGCATATGATAATGGCCAGAGCACAGAAACGTTTTGATTTGGATCCAAACTCTTCACCCAGAAGCAGCTTTTTGTTGTATATTTTAAGCTTGGAGCTTTTGATCCAGATTTCATTATATGGCAGATCATTTAAATAAGAAGGCAAGGAGGCTGATTGAGGGGGGAGCTCCGTAAGATGTTGGAGTCTCAAAGAATATTTCAGCTGAAGGATTTCTATTTGGGAGCCAAATTCAGATCCCACCTACTGAGTTAAAGCAATTAATTATTAACCACAGACATATTAAAATTACAAGATACCGGGTTGACAGCGCATTGCAAAGAGCCTTCAAATTGTGATTTCCCAGCTTAATGATGATGATAAGATAGGACTGAACGGCAAATTGCTGTTGCTTTCAGCTGAGAATGTGAAAGTGCTGTGGCCTGATCACTTGTTACAGAGAACCGCTATTCATGCAGCAGCCCTCCTTGCAGAAATAAACCCAGGGTCTGGTGTGGTGGCAGCTGAGATGTTAATTCACAAGACAGCAAGCAGAGAGAAGCTGCTAAGTGGCACAGTGGGTTAATGACACACTACAGTGCTTCACCATGGGAGACATATGGGTTGCATTCTGGCATTGTTCACAAGTGGAAATTGGTTTACCACTCTTAACTTGGTCCCTAGTGGACAGCTGTCCGTGTCCTAGACCTCCTCAGATGTCGTCCTAATTTTCTGCACAGGGGAGGCTCAAGTCTGGTAGAGCAGGAGGGTTACTTATAAGAGTTCAATTGGCTTGGCAGAATCAGAGGAGGAAATGGGCCCAATATCCTCTCCCTTTTAATCCCAGTCCCTGCCAGTATCTCATTTTCACCAGCATGAAAATCCACTCAGGGCAGCAGAAGAAAGAAAGGCAATAAACAAGGCCAATTTCCTTTTTGATAAAACTACATCCCCAAAGAGCTAAGAGGGTTTAGTATTCATTTATCAAAAAGGGGAGATTTGTTTGCAACGGGCCTTGCCCTCAGTTAGAGGATCATGGGACTAAAAGCTTAACATAAGAGTGGAAGAGTTTAGTCAAAAATATATGCATTTGCTGGAAACCTTGGACAAGATATGACTGTGCATAATACTTCTCATTATACTCCTTGTGGTCCTAGTGTCAAGAGAAAGTGTAAAATAATATGTATAGTTTTCTAATGTATTTTTGTATTTTAGAAGACAGTATTTTTAACCTGAAGTAAAAAAGCCTTTTCTTTAAGAGAAAGGGATTGACTTAATTTACTCCTCCATGGGAAAAAGTCAGCAGGAATAAAATTGTTCAAATTGCAAATAAAATAAGAGAAAAAGAAGTTTAATAAAAACTTTACATGTAAGGAACTCAAAGGGGAAATGAAGTAATTACAGAAGTAGACAATACTAATTTTTTTTATAATGTAGAAAGTAACAAAAACTATGGTAACAGGAACTGAAGCATTAAGAGAAGAATGAAATGAAACACACACACACACACACAAAGAGTAGGAAAATATACCTATAACAAAAAGGAAGATTTAACATTTAATGTCTATAGAAGACTTTTTAAACTGACAAAAAAAAAATGAAAAAAATACTGAAATGGTCTTTGTACATTTCAGGCTGTTCAGATATTTTAAAGCTCCATAATCCTTGTTTTCTGAGATTATTTAACATACTCTTCTCATTAATTGTGCCTTCAACCAATCATTCCTCCTCAATCTTATATTTATTCATTATTTATTTATTTACTTTTAACTGGTTTGGGAAGTAGTCCATTGATTCAATATTTAAAGAATATAGTCAGGGTGCCTGGGAGGCTCAGTCCAGTGAGCACTCAACTTTATTTTTTTTATTTTTAAGATTTTATTTATTTATTCATGACAGACACAGAGAAAGAGTGGCAGAGACATAGACAGAGAGAGAAGCAGGCTCCATGCAGGGAGCCCAACGTGGGACTTGATCCGGGGTCTCCAGGGTCAGGCCCTGGGCCGAAGGCAGCGCTAAACTGCTGAGCCACCCGGGCTGCCCGAGCACTCAACTCTTGATTTCAGTTCAGGTCATGATCTCAGGGTCCTGGGATCAAGCACCACATCAGGCTCTATGGTCATCGCTAAGCCCGCTTGTCCCTCTTCCCCTCTCCCTCCAACTTGCTCTGTCTCTGTCTCTTTTGAAATAAATAAATAAATAAATAAATAAATAAATAAATAAATATCTTTTAAAAATAAATAAATAAATAAAGAGGGCATCCCGGGTGCCTCAGGGGTTTAATGCCGCCTTCAGCCCAGGGCCTGATCCTGGGGACCCGGGATGGAGTCCCACATTGGGCTCCCTGCATGGAGCCAGCTTCTCCCTCTGCCTGTGTCTCTGCCTCTCTCTTTGTCTCTGTGTCTCTCATGAATAAATTTTTAAAAATAAAATTAAAAAATAAAGAATCTACTCAGTAGGTAAATACTTGATATGGGAGATTCACAAGATGAGAGATTTATAAACATCACATTAAAGTAGAAAATGGAAGAAATTTTCAAATGCAAAATTATTGATTTGAAAATTGCTTTTTCCAGCAGTCATGATCTCAAAAGGTAGCAGATGTGTCCACATTCTCCTTTCCTTAGAACCTGGGCTCATCCTCTGTAAAAACAGAGTCCGGGGATCCCTGGGTGGCGCAGCGGTTTAGCGTCTGCCTTTGGCTCAGGGCGCGATCCTGGAGACCCGGGATCGAATCCCACGTCGGGCTCCCGGTGCATGGAGCCTGCTTCTCCCTCTGCCTGTGTCTCTGCCTCTCTCTCTCTCTCTGTGACTATCGTAAATAAATAAAAATTAAAAAAAAAAAAAGAGTCCGCTTCCTGAAGCAAATCACTTATTACTCACTTCCAACAGGACTCCTTCATGGCCATTGTGTCCCAGCTTTCCACTCTCATTTCCCCACCAACAGGGAGTTTTCAAAATCCTGTTCTCACAGCAGTCTTACTCTCCTTTTGGAATGCCTCCTGCATTCCAATCAAACCCATTTTAATTGCCTTCCTGGAAAGTCTTCACCAACACCTTGGTCCACAGAGTCTCTTCTTCCTATAACACTTAATTCATAAGGTATACTAAAGCAGCCAAAATCCTGCTTTGGAATTTCCTACTTGGCTTTATATAGTTATGAATTATTTGTGTCTTTGTCGAGTTTCCTCAAGTAAACTTTATGATTAAGAAAAAGATGTTGAATGCACAAAGTAGATTTTCCATAAACATTTTAAGATTAGATTTCTCTTTTGGCTTTACATATTTATTATGATATACCACAATACCTAGTACACTGCCTTGTTTAATAAATATGTTTGAAATAAATAAATAAATAAATAAATAAATAAATAAATAAATAAGTAAGTAAGTTTGAATGAATGCTTACTATAAAATAATTGCAACTTCTTTTTCTCTGTTACTAGAGATCATCCTCCCCAATTCTAATAAGATATTTAAAGCCTTCATAAAATTTAAATGGAACACAGCAGAGTCATTTAATTTTCTACTATTAATCTGATAGTGTCAGATTTTGAAAGTAATGAGACTGCATTTTGATTTTTAAATACTCCATTTAATACTTTGAAAATTATGATATAATTCAAGGGCAATTTTGGATTCTTTCAAAATAATTTGTGAGAAATTTGAAATTCTTTAAAACTCTTCAAGAGCTTTCCTATACACAACATAAGAGCAGCTTTTATTGAATTTTAGCAAATAGAATGTCTAATTAGGTATATTTATGGATCAAATAGACAATATGGACTAAATATATCCCAAATTTAGACTATCTGAAACATTGCGATGTTAAGAACCTGTAGCTCCATGTTGGTCCATCTGCTGGTAAACAAATTTTAATAGAATGCAGCCATAGGGCAATTACTTACAGAAGGATAATTCTGCTGGAACAAAAGAATATTTAAAAATATATATATATTTCCTTTTTCTGTGTTTTTGTCATCTACTAATATTGAAAACCTGAATGAAAGCAGGCAAATTACTACATGTCTCCGTGCTTCCTCTTCCTTAGCTTAGTCTTTTGGAGCTTCAGTCTTTTTGGAGTGCTTGGGTGGTTCAGTCAGTCAAGAGTCTGCTTTTGTGGCAGCCTGGGTGGCTCAGCGGTTTAGCGCCGCCTTCAGCCCAGGGCCTAGTCCTGGAGACCTGGGATCGAGTCCCACATCAGGCTCCCTGCATGGAGCCTGCTTCTCCCTCTGCCTGTGTCTCTGCCTCTCTCTCTGTGTGTGTGTGTGTGTGTGTGTGTCTCTCATGAATAAATAAATAAAATCTTAAAAAAAAAAGAAAAAGAGTCTGCCTTCAGCTCAGGTCATGATCCTGGAATCCTGGGATCAGGCTCATCAATCAGGCTCTCTGCTCAGCAGGGAGTCTGTTTCTCCCTCTCCCTCTCCCTCTGCCCCTCCCCCTGTTTGTGCACACGTTCTCTCTCTCTTTCTCTCAAATAATTAAAATCTTAAAAAAAAAAAAAACCATTCAGTCTTTTTCATCTAAAATACAGGAGAGTCATCCTTTCATAAGATGCTCAGATTCTGAGAGAGATAGTGCGTTATCCCTGCCTGTCTCAAAAATTTGACTTTCCTTCATCACCCAATCTTATGAAGTTCAACTTTGTATTTTCCCACAAGAAATAAGAAACAGAGAGAGCAATGATATACAGAGAGAGAGAGGAAGGAAGGAAGGAAGGAAGGAAGGAAGGAAGGAAGGAAGGAAGGAAGGAAAGAAGGAAGGAGGAAGGGAAGGGAATGGGAGAGAGGGAGGAAGGGGAAGGAAGGGAGGAAGGAAGAAGCAGAAATAACAGAAGGAAGAAAGGAAGAACGGATGGGGTAAGCATGACCACTAGTGACTACACATTCTGGGAGATGTGTCCGCAAGCATAGCGCTGTCGCGGGGAACCATGGACAGTAGCCTGGGACAATGGAATTGTCTATGGGCAAGCACGTGGTCTGGATGGATCTCTGCAAGAATCTGTTGTCATAAACAAAAACAACAATGACAACAATGGAGTGGCCTATAAAATTTCTGCAAAACAAGGGAAAATAAATATTATCAGAAATGATTTCCAACAGCCAAGATCACCAATCAGTGCACTGTGGCATATCTGGCTGCTGCAAACTACAAGTGGCTGAAATTTATTCCTCTCAGCTATCAAGGTAACAGGCAGAGCCTGGGATCGGTGGAGCCTATGCCACAGCCTGATCAGTGGGCCCTGGTGTGCCTTCAAACAAAAGTAGCCCTTTTCTACATGTGTTAAGAATGATGCCAGGAAAAAAAAAAAGTATTAAAGTTACTTTAATTATTCAGCATCCTCAGTAGTATCCAAGTTGACATGAAAAAGAAGCAGAAAGTTGGTAATTTTTAATGTCTAAAGTTGTTTATATTATCCTGAATTTGCATATGAGGTGTCTGGATCAAGACAGATAGATAATTATGGCTTGCAGTAATAACTGCATCCAATCCCTAAACCCCAGTTTCTTTCCCCCTTCTGAAGTAATGTGATGAGATCCATATGGGCAGGCTGGCATGTATGAGTGTCACGCAACAGGAGAGGAGCTCTGAAATTAGGAATTGGGGAACTAATACGAAATTTATCATGGCTGAATTACAACTTCAAAAATAGAAAGAGACGTAAGTGTGGCCAAGATCCTGCAAATGCTTATCAGGCAGGTAAGGAATTTGTATCTTACCTTTATAACAAAATGGTTGTTAATTGTGTTGTTCATTGAAATATTTTAAGTAGAAGGGTAATTGGTGAGCAATTTTCATTTCAGTATTTCTCTGGTTCGTGTCCTAACTCTACCATTTGACCTTGGGCATTATAGAAACTTCCTCTATGTCTCAGTTTCTTTATCTGTAGAATAGAATAACAATCCCTAATAAAGTTGTTGTGAGGATTAAATGCAAAATCTCAAAAATGCCTGAGACCTAGCAAATACTCTACAAATTGCTATCATTATTATTATTACTATTATTATTTATTACTATGGGATTTTAAACAAAAATGGCATGATGGAATATTAGAAAGCTCTTTCTGATCACGTTGGGAGTGGATTCAGAGAGGAGTGTCAAACTGGTCATGAAAACAACAGTTAGGAAGCTGCTTTCACAATAACCCTGGGAAGAGATGAAGATTTCTTGAAACAGAATATTAGCAAGACAGGAGGAAACAGATATATTCAAGCTATATTTGGGGTGAAGAAATGATAGAATAAATAACCATAAGAATTGAATAGCTGCACCCTCTATATCTGTGCTGCATCGAAAACGTATAATTAACTAAACATATGATAATAATTTTTGTTTCAGATGTATCTGATTGTTTCTTTCTCCATTAGACCTGGTAGGTGTCTTTTATTTATTTATTTTTCCCTAATTATATTGCCAGTGCCTAACAGCGCATGAAAATAGCAGACATTTTCTAAATATGTTGAGTACTGTTTAGTGTGTGGTAGATTGATTAGTTCGGGGCATAGAAGTGTGAGTTGATTCTGAAGGCAAGATGGTGGTCTGGAGAGCAGATTTATGTGAAATTTAAGCTGTTAGAGTGGGTGTGGTTACCAAGGAGATGATTTGCAGTGAGAACAGAGCAGAGTTGGGGACAGAATCCTGACGAAGATGAACACGTAAAGGAAAAAAGAGCCTTGCAAGTATTCTAAGAAAGAATGTCCAGAGAGTTGGAAGCAACACAAGCAAATCTGTAGTGTCAAAAAAAGTAGAAAATGGTATTTCAGGAAGGAGCAGGAATATCAAATATCCTTTTAAGCAATTTAACAGTAGCAGTATATTGCTAAGAGGTCAGGTATAATAAATAATAAGATATTGGCTAAAGAAGTTCACTTGAAGTAGCTTGAGATATAAACTGGATTAGGGCTTTTGAGGGATGATTAGATGATATTTAAGTAGTGGTTAAATTGAATTTTTCAGAAGTAATTAAGTTATTAAGAAACATGTAGAAATAGGAAAACAGGGAAAGACAAACTGTGTTGTTTAGAGATGTTTAAACTGCCTCAATGTTGTTGACAGGGTAATTCAGAGAGTGAAAACACCGAAGTCAGAGTTGATATGGTATTCTCAGGCTTACAGTCAGTGAGGGGGTCAGGTCCTTTGGGGTGATGTGACAACACATCTGATACATTCTGATACACCTCTGATAACATTCTGATATACCTTTTATGGAGCCAACCATGTATAAGGATTCAATGATATCTCAAAGAATGCACCTGAATGGCAATATGGTAAAATAATAATTCTTCCATCTCCAGTACAGCTAGTGACATGGGATCATTCACTACCTTTATATCCACCAAAATTATATAAACACATACTTTAGAAATTATATATGATTGGTGCTTAAGGCTATATTAACTAAGAAGGGAGAGGTTTATGCAAGTCAAGGGAAAAGTATGTTTATATATATGTTTTTAATTCATGTGTTTGCCTTTTAACCATAACTGAAGATATTAGCAAGAGTTGTTTTGTTGAAATAATTCACTAGAATCTTCCTCATCTCTTTCTTTGTGCTTCCATAT
Source organism: Canis lupus familiaris (assembly GCF_011100685.1). NCBI lineage: Eukaryota > Metazoa > Chordata > Mammalia > Carnivora > Canidae > Canis > Canis lupus. Next base: position 78,805,450 of record NC_049222.1, on the reverse strand, counting down.
AACATTACACATAGGCTTTCTTGTCTGAAATTTAAAAAGAATATGTGTATAAAATATGTATGTGAACATTATTCTGCACTAACTAATGGAAAAGAAAACAAAAAAGTAAATATTAAAAATATACAAATCCGACTCCATACAATTGCAAAGCAACAAGGTAGTAACAGAATGAAATATGACTAGACATCATTGATACACTAACTTCTAAACTAGAGTATATCTGGTCACCTTTGTATTATTGTCTTAGCACATTACCAATATATAGTCAGTGGTTAATAAGTGCATATTAGAGCAGATTAAGTATGGGCATTTCAGGTCAAGCCATGATTAAACAACTGAAAAGAAATTAGAGCCAACTGATTCATTATCACATATTGTATCGTAATAGCAGACATATTTTTTAAGAACTCTAGATCATTGTGGGAAGTCATTTATCAGAAGTGTTCTGTCCTCAAAAAGATAATTAAGTGAAGAACTAGTGTCATTCTTTAGTATAGAAATGATCTTTGAATGAAGGAAAGGTAGGGAGTGAGAGTAGATAGCGTGCAAAATTGATGATTATAAAAGTTCTCACAAATATTCTGAAACAATGCCGTTTTAAGTTGTGGGAAATTAAGACCTCTTAAATCTTCTTTGATCTCTACAGCAGAGATTGGAGACTGTATCAGGGATTGAAATATCCCAAGATTTCAAAAAGTTGTCTTTCCATTACACACTATAACCGGGAAGACAGCTTAAAGTAGATGTAGTTAAGATCATCCTTATTATGATTTTAGGGAAAGATAAGCTATTGATGGTATGAAGTACTTTATACATATTGCTTGTATTGGCTATACAGAATGTAAAAAAATGGTGTTATTTAAAATTATAGCCCTCATGTTACTTCCACTGATAACAGAATTGCCACAGCCTGAGATATTCCCATCCCACTCCAGGCTTGCCCTCACATTCAAAAGGAGTTCCTTAGTTCAGAGAGATATTGGACCTTCAAAAATTAGTTTAAGAGGTGGTTAAAGAATTAAGAAAGATGAACTTACTTATGATATGATTTTCCTACTCTTTGATCCTTGTCTCTTCTAATTACACTGTTTCTATAAAGACTTGTGCTTCCACATACCAGTGGAGTTTTTTCAATGCATTTTTTTTTCTATTGCCAAAGACCACAATTTTCTGTTGGATGAACCTCTTTGTTATACCATCTGAAGGGTTTTGAAAAAAACAATGTCATATTCATTTAAAGGCAGAAAAAGAAACATAACATTACTGATTCAATGTGATAGCTATTTCTAAAGCAGAATTAAAATAGTATAATTTCAGCAATTTACTTTTTTACACTAATACCACAGTTCATTATTTTATACATTGAGGCACTTTAGAACCTCTCATATGCTTTTAATCTATCACTTACTAGTTGGCAATTACTACTTCATCTTCGGTCTTTATGCTCTTAAGAATTTGAACTCATAAAACAACACTGTTCTTGTAATAGTGTAAAAACCACAGGAAAAGAAAAATTCTCTGTCTTTATCGAGCCCCACTTTTGAACATTTTTTTACATTCATTATACTTATTATACTTTAACATGTTTTAAAATTAAGGTGGATTTGCATGCTTTCTTGGAAAAGGGGAGAGGTCGAGAAGTCATTCTTACTGGACTAAATGGGGAAAGTAAATTAAAAGGGAAATTGAGGCAGCTGGCCATGCTGAAAAGCTAATACCATCTGGGCATAATACCACCTGGAGTCCATGCCAGGATGGAACAGAGTAATGAGACACAGGCCTGCCTAGGGTGTCCAAGGGGCCAATTCATGTGAAAAGAACCAAGGGACATGTGAAAAAGTGGAAGCAGTGTCACTTGGAAAAGCCTTTGGATTGTGGTTAAGTCAGGGTTAAGCTATGAAAAGCCCCTCAAGCCCCATCAGTGGACAGTTCAACCAAAACTAACAAGGGAACAGAAAGTCCCTAAGACTAAAGTCGTAAGACAGTACACAATAAAATAGGTATCAATGTGTAAAAAAACTGTGACAGGTTAAAGAGTACTGAAGTCTGAAAATTTTGAAGTAGGGGCATCAGAAAGGGTCTTCACGAAAGCCAGTTAGTCATCAGGAAGAGTGGAGTTTTTAAAAGATGTATCTAATGAATGCTGATTCTTCGCAAAGAAAGGTAAGATTATATACGTAGAGCACAGTGCTGAGGAGGGCAAATTGGATCCCATAATTAACTAAATTGTGTAATATAATTTTTAAAGACATTTTTATTCTTAGTACTATGAAATTTTACCTAAAAAGTTTGAAAAATTCAACATTCATTCATGTAACAGTCAAGAAATACTTGTCTATTTTCACTTTGACATTACATTAAGTTCTAGAAAATTTAAGGATGAAATGGATAAAGTTTTTATTTCTATCACAAATAAGTAAGAGAAACAGATAGTAAACAAATAGTAATACAGGTAACTATTACATTGCAGGTATAATCAATGTCATGAGGAAAAAAGTCAACTTCACCTAACTTAAAATTATGAACATGCTGTCCATTATATGTGACTATATGCTCTCCTCACACTGCAAGTTTTTAAATTTCCCCAATAAATTCTGTGATTCCAAACAATTATACTACTGATCAAGGGTAACACCCTCTTTTTCTGAAGATGTTATGTTTCAGACAATAAATAGTTTGAAGTTTGAGAAACATCTTAAAAATCAGGAAGAAGGGATCCCTGGGTGGCACAGCGGTTTGGCGCCTGCCTTTGGCCCAGGGCGGGATCCTGGAGACCCGGGATCGAATCCCACGTTGGGCTCCCGGTGCATGGAGCCTTCTTCTCCCTCTGCCTGTGTCTCTGCCTCTCTCTTTCTCTCTCTGTGACTATCATAAACTAAAAAAAAAAATCAGGAAGAAAATGTAAGAGAATATCTTCTGCCCTTTGTTTCCCTGATAAAAAATAATAATGTAAATATTCTTCAAGGCAGTAATGACAGTGGAAAGCATATGTTGGCAGTTTTTAATTCAGAGTAAGTTTAGAATATGGTCTTGACTTTATGGTTTATTATCCTTATTTGAAATGAAATATAGAAAGGTCCAACAATAATCAGGCAACTTGCCATAGAGCCTGTAGCAATTCAAGAACCACAAAGGAAGAATGAATCATTCCCATACACCCTTAAACCACAGTTTCATATCTACCAATGATTTTTACAGCACCTGGGATTTGTTAATAGCTCATTATGATGATTTCAACATTCAAACCTCCCAGTTTACAATTGTTGATATTTTGTTGCCCCAAAATGATCAGTTAGCCCAGCCAAATCTTGATTCATGTCCTACCACAAAGAATGTCCATCCCCACTAACTTTTGCTGGTTTTCATTATTCTTAGTGATTGATTATTACATTAACAGGTCCAATTTTCATGTTTAACTGCCCTGATTTAGTCAATAAAGATAAGCTGGTGACTTTGGCAAGAGAGTTGTCTTCCAACATAGAAAGATTCCAGGGTTGTGTTAAATCACACACAAGACCTTGAAGAGCCGTGGCTGTCCCCTGTCTGAAATTTAGACAGCTAGGAAAATTGAGACCAAACTCTAGTAGGGCTGTATTTCAAATGAAATGATTTCAAGTCATGCTAATGTCTGGCATCAATTTGAAATTTCTTAAATGTAACCACATAATTTCAGTTTTAAACGGGGTCTATCACTTTTAATGATACAAAAGAAACCTTTGATTGAAGTGCCATAGAGCAATTTAGTGGAAGGCTTACATTTTTTGTCTAAAACCAATACTTAGGAAGCAACTAAAGATAGGCAGATGTGGATGGTATTAATCACCAATATATCAATTTATTATCAAAATAGTTTTTTAAGTTAGATACTCACAAGAAGGCCTCAGTAAGAATGGAAAGCCCTAGAAACAAAATTAGATTGAGACTTATCCTTCTAATGTGGAAAAGAAGAAAACAAAATATATGTAGATATATGAAATTGGAATTATGTATTATATTCAGTATCTGGGCCACACATTTAATAATAATATCATCTTGGATTTATATGGTGATATGTCTCCAGAGAGCCAGCAATTCTCACTTATATTAAGGAATAAATTACTACCAATATTAGCAATCATGTTTATAAATCAAGATTTTTAACACAAAAAAATACATAATTTATCTAAGGTCACACATTTTATCAGCATTAAATTCAGGTAAGAATCTAAGTTTGCTGATTTATAATCAAATATCTATTCATTTGATTAAGAGTTCTTAACCTGGAGCCAAGACCTTCGGGGACCTTTGAACATCTTGAAATTAAATGCAAAATGTCATCTATATGTATGTTTTTCTCCCCTGACAAGAGGATCAGATTATCAAAAGGGGTCATGACATAAAACATATTAAATACTACCTTATTTGACTAAACCACTTCCGTACTAGATTTCTCTAAAAAGGGATGGTATTCATTTCCATAATAAATTTAAAGTTCAGCCAAAGTTTCTAACCGGTATGCTACAGTTGGAATATATTAATGTATCTTAGTAAATAACTTTACAGAGAAAAACTCATATGATGGGGACTTGAATCCCTAGTTAACTTTTCACATGCCTTGACATTTATTCTTAGCACATCACAGAATTCACATAGGAAAATGCTACACTTAAACAGTTAAATGTATTTTAATTATCACTCCTGATTTGTAACTTTTGGTATGTAATGAAAAATTCATCTTTTGAACTAAAATTGCTCAGAGCAGAAGGCAATATTTTTCCCCATAAATGTATAACATCAGATCAGCTGGGTTTTACTTATGAGAACACAACCAAATTTGCTTTCACTCCCATTTTACCTTTTGGAAATTTTTCACTCACAGACAAAAATACTCTAATTCAGAACACAATAAAGTATCAAATTCATTTTATCTAGTTTTGAGAGTGGAAATGTCACCGTCTGTATTTGCATTTTTAATGCTAAAAAGTAAAAGTTAGAAGCAATTTAAATATTGATTTTCATATGTACATATAGGCAGTTTGGATTTGGTTCTAAGTTGAATATATTTACTGTTGCTCCATTAGAAATAAAAAGGTGCAGACCTCACCTGAAATCTTCACTCACCTTCAAATGGGACTGTACAATACAGAGTATCCAAACTGAGAGCTTTGACTGAGTCAGTTAATTCAATAAAACAGCCTCTCCGACCATCTCTCCACAGACTTAATAAGCATTTAGGTTCATTTTGAGTAGTGTGAGACCCTTGCCATGGTATTCAAGGTAAGAAAGTCACCAGCACTCGGGCATACTTGAACTGGCATAGGAATCATATTTCAGTCCTTTCAAGGACATCTCAGGCTTAGATATAATCTCACAACCAACTGATTTCCAAGTCAACAACCTAGAATGCATTGGGTTCCCACATTAGCTTGTGTGTCAGAGATCTCTAAAATGTGTCTTCTCCAGATATGTAAAGTGTTTTGATGGCCATCATCATGAGGTTCATTCAGGTTCCCGGAGGAGGGGCAGAGTAGGTCTCTACTGACATCTATACACCTTATCCAATAAGATGCATCAAAGTGTGAAACCAGAGTTTCTTGTCCTGTGGAGCACAGGGTTTGTTTTTAGAACCCCACTGAGGGGTTAACTATTCTCAGCTCATGACTAAGGCAAAACATTCCCTAAGGTACACAGGTCTTTTTTTTTTTTAATAATAAATTTATTTTTTATTGGTGTTCAATTTGCCAACATACAGAATAACACCCAGTGCTCATCCCGTCAAGTGCCCCCCTCAGTGCCCATCACCCATTCACCCCCACCCCCCGCCCTCCTCCCCTTCTACCACCCCTAGTTCATTTCCCAGAGTTAGGAGTTTTCATGTTCTGTCTCCCTTTCTGATATTTTCTACCCATTTCTTCTCCCTTCCCTTGGTACACAGGTCTTTAGCACAGGTACTGGCTTGCAGTTGACAGAAGAGAGGTTATTTCCCTTCACCCAAAATGGTGTGCGTCAGTTTTGTCCCATGGAAAATTTATTTTTAAAAAAAATCACCTCTATCTTCTATTCTTGAGTGGCAGGAGGGGAAGGAGCAGTTATCAGCTCAACCAAAAAGTTAAATTTCAACAATACATCAATCCATGGATGTAAAGATAGATGTAAAAAGGTTAGGCTTCTTCTTTGAGTCTTACGAGCCATGTTAGTTCTGCTGCAAAGGTTTCTCTGCTTTGCCTTTTTTTTTTTTTTTTTACTTTATTTATGATAATCACAGAGAGAGAGAGAGAGAGAGAGAGAGAGAGGCAGAGACACAGGCAGAGGGAGAAGCAGGCTCCATGCACCAGGAGCCCGATGTGGGATTCGATCCCGGGTTTCCAGGATCGCGCCCTGGGCCAAAGGCAGGCGCTAAACCGCTGTGCCACCCAGGGATCCCCAGGTTTCTCTGCTTTGATGAAGAAAAGCATGGGGCCAGCTGTCTATTTCTAGGAACAGTCCTCATTTCAATTGCTGTTGTCTGCTACTGATTGACTAGCTCACAGACCAATAGTTCTTGACTATGAGATCAATGGCCAGACCAGAGACACTGAGAAAGAAAATAGGATTGCTAATTTCTGTCATCAATGTCAGAAGCAGGGCAAAATAAAAAGGTCAGTGATAAACCATCAGTCTATTTGTTGTTCAAGGAAGAAGAGAAACCCAGAATAGAGGCAGAGAAACTGTTTATTGGTCAAATTGACTGAAAGGAAGCTCCAGAAATCAAAGGCAGTCTTTATCATGGCATTCTTGGAAGCTGCACTTTCTCTGTTGTATCTTTATTTTGGATGTGGAATTGGGGGGTTTCTTTGATTAAAGACAGTCTTCATGGAACTAAAAAGACAAATATGTCTACTTTTGGGCAGGTGGTTGCAGAAAAGGCAAACTCTCCTTCAATATGAGAATATTTATTTAAAAAGCAAGTAGTCCCAGAATACCAAATGCTACTGAACTAATACAAGAAGATGCAGATGTGTGTCTTGCTACAGATGACCTCACTAGGACAGCTAGTCTATTAATGGCAGCCTGAATAAATTGTGGCAGGTGTATTTGAATGATTACAGTCAAACTGAATACTTAAGCTTCTCGTTTGCTATAATTAGGCTCATCCTTGAAAGGCGATGCAATTTTTGTTCCAATTAATGATCACAATCTCTACTACATTTCTCACCTTTATCCTTGTAAAAACTCTACTTCATCAAATGTGTGTACTTACTGTCTCGTTAAGTCATCTGGAGAGTTTGTGACCCTTCCTTTTCATCATTTCTCATTTGTGGAATACCCTTCAGCATTCCCGATTGATCTCAATCCTTCCCATCCCCATGCCAGAACATGTCTGCCTTCTCTGATTTCTTCTTGTTCTACATTCCTCTAAGTCCAATTCCTGCATTTGGCATTAATATGCATCCTACTGGCTTACAAATTTATTAATTTCTTCTTGTGCTGTTATGAGAGGGGCCTTGTACTGGAGTCAGGAGATTGTGATTCTATTCTCTAATTTGCTATAGTATTTTTTTTTCTATTCAATAAGTGCCTTACCCTCTCCTATCTTTATGCTCCTTGTTAGCAAAATAAAAAGGAAAAATTATTTCCTTTCCTTAGGAGAACTGTTAAAAGTAATAATTTAAGCTTGAAATGAATGAAACGGATTTCATCATCATCAGTAACACTGCATTTTTGGTGTTTTAATTATTTTCCATCTGGATTATTAGCATTTTGGGAATAACTGGACTACATAACATTCCTCTGTGCTTCTCAACACCCTTATCAAAGCCTATTTTTGTACTTATTATAACATAAAATATTTTTTATATATCTATCTCTCTTACTAAAATAAAAGCTTCCCAAATTGAACCTTAATTGTATTTACCCTTGAATCTCTAGCACCTAGTGCCTGATCATAAATTTACTCCCAAAACATAGGATAAACTGAATCGAATTATTGTATATAGCTTCATCAAATGGCACAATGTTTTGCATGTCGTCAGTATAAGTTACTTTTTTAAGTGATTAAACTAAAAATTATTCATTACCTGCAATTTATTTTAGAACTTCTCATTCAGGGCAGCCCGGGTGGCTCAGCTGTTTAGCACTGCCTTCGGCCCAGGGCATGATCCTGGAGTCCCGGAATCGAGTTCCACGTCGGGCTCCCTGCATGGAGCCTGCTTCTCCCTCTGCCTGTGTCTCTGCCTCTCTCTGTGTGTCTCTGCCTCTCTCTCTGTGTCTCTTATTTATATGAATAAATAAATATTAAAAAAAAGAACTTCTCATTCAGATCAGTTTATTGACATATGTAGGAAATGGCAAAACAACTATTTTTACAGTAAGTCAAATACTTTGAAAACCATGAGATAGGCTTTGCCTACACAAATGCACCACACAATTAAACAGAATTATAAAATACCCCATATGGCATGCTAATGTAAATCATCACAATATAAAAGAGCCAATATATACAAGTAGTTCTAACATATGGGCAATAATACTGAGCGTGTTCCAGAAATATTAAAAGTTGGGTCATGGCCTCTTTGTTGAAAATTTACACCTTGGAATGATGCAAAAATAATCTATTAAAGAATATAACTAAACTTTTTACATAAACATGATCAAGAGTGTAAGATTAAAGGGTACAGCCCAATAAGTTTGTTGATGGTAAAATATGATTTCCAAGAGTAGCCAAGGGACCATTTTGACCACTTGAAACTGAAACTCTCCAGGTTTCCATCTTTCAAATTCTGAAGGAAGATGAACCCTTTTTTATTTACTATAAAGGCCATGAACAAATGTCTCCTACACTTAAATTTCCTTTCCATGGAACTCTTTCCACTTTAAGAAGGGTGTATTCATTTCTTTTTTAACAGGTTCCACAGCTCTAATTTCTCCCTTTACTTACAACTACATTTCAGTTTTTCAGGTCTTGTCTCCAAATCCAACTGTGTAGTTCCATTCTCCAGCTCCTTTCTTATCTCTCTGGGCACCTTCACAAATCATCCCAACATTTTTGTTTAAAAGTAAAAAGGAATAATTTCTGGTTTCTGGTCTGGCACTTATGGAGCTTAGAAGTTGTCATTCCCATCCATACCACAAGAAAAACTCTGAACAAACTGAAAATCAACAACTTTTCTTAGGTCCATCAGAGGACTGAAGTAACAAAGCAAACTGCTGCCCCCAAATTTGGAAAGGTTGACAGACAGATACAGAGAATCACACTTTACCTGAGCAGAAACCTCTAGGACCAGCACCAGGGTAGGAAACCCGAAGCTGTAACTGAAAAATTGCTAGAGGCTCAGGGTGGACTGAGTTAAAAGTTTGAGGTAAAAACTCCAAGGGGTCCAGTTTTAAAGAGGCTCCCATACTTCTGTAGGTTTTACTTCCAGGAGTCATGCTAGGTTCTCACAGTGAAGAACAGAGAAAAATACCTTAGTATATCTGGCAGAGAGAGGTGGGTAAGTAGCTATTTTGAAATATAGGCAGAGCATTTTATTCTGTTTTGACAAGACCTACCCTCACCACAGCCTAACAGACTAGAGCTTTCCAGAGCCTAACCTACCTGAGGAAAGGGAAATACTCAAATCTAGCTCCCTATAGACTTTGACATGGGAGAAGGAAAATATCCAGCTGCAGTCAGATCTAGCCCTCCATGTGGAGGAAGAGAAATACCTCTCCTCTAGCCGTCCATGTGGAATAGGGAAATACCTCTAGATGTCTCTAGCTTTCATGTCTTATTTAAATGGGGATTGAGGATTGAAGAATGGGAGATACTAAGAACCATATGTAAAGATCACAGCCCAGGGGTGTAGGTGCACTAAAAGACTGAGACCAAACCAAAGAACTATATAGAAAGCTTCCCTTCTCCAATTCCACAACAACACATCACCGAAGACCTGTTTTACCCAGTTCCGTTTACCTAGTACATCATGTCTGGCTTTCAACAAAAAAATTTTAAGACATACTAAAAGGCAAAAAACACTGTTTGAAGAGACAGAGCAAACATCAGAAGCAGACTCTGACATGCAAAGATGTTTGGAATTATCAGACTGGGAAAATATAACTATAAATAATATGTTAACTACCCTAATGGAAATAGTAGACAACATACAAGAACAAATTGGTAATGTGAGCAGAGAAATAGGGAGCCTAAGAATCAAAAAAATTCTAGAAATAAAAAAACGCTAAACACAAAAAAAGAATGCCTCTGATGAGCTAATTAGTAGACTGAACAGATTGAGGAAAGAATCAGCAAACTTAAGAATAAATCAGTAGAGTGGATCCTGGGTGACTCAGTTGGTTAAGCATCCAACTGTTGATTTTGGCTCAGGTCATGGTCTCAGGGTGGTGACATTGAGCCCAGTATTAGGCTCAGCAGGGAGTCTGCTTGAGATTCTCTCTCTTCCCTCTGTCTCTCTTCCTTCTGCCCTACCCCCAATCGAGCATGTGCCTTCTCTCTCTCAAATAAATAAATAAATCTTTAAAAAAAAGACATCAGTAGAAACTTCCCAAACAAAATACACAGAGAAAAACAATTGAAAAAAACAGAACAGAATATCCAAGGGATATTTGGGATAATCACAAAAAAGATATGATATATGTGTAACAGGGATACACCAAAAGAAGAGACAAAAAAAAAAAAAAAAAAAAAAAAACAGAAGATGTATTTAAAGCGATAATGACTGAGAATTTCCCAAAATTAATGTCAGATATGAAAACACACATGTAGGAAGCCCAGAGAGCACTATGCAGTAAAATGGCAAAAAATCTAAGCATATCATATTTAAATTAAAGAGAACGAAAAAACATTAAAAGAAGTCAGAGGAAAATAAGCCAATAACAAGGAAATGTAAGAATTACATCAGATTTCTCTTCAGAAACCAAGCAAACAAGAAATGAGTGAATTATTTACAGTGTTGAGAAAACACACACATACACACATGCACACCAAAGCAGAATTCTGTATGCAGAAACATTATCCTTCAAAATAAAGGAGAAATAAGGACTTTCTCAGACAAATAAAAAATCGAGGGAATTTGTCACTGGTACATCTGCCTTGGAAGAAATACCAAAAGAAGTTCTTCACAAAGGAAAAAAATAAAACCAATATCTATGTAAAGAAAGACACAATATTAAAAAAAAGGAATGTGAAGGTAAAATAAAACCTTTGTTTTTTAAATTCTTAATTGCTATAAAAGATAGGTTTGTTTAAAAAATAAAAGCAATAATGTATTCAGTGATTATAGCTTGTGGATAAATGTAGTAAATAATAGCAATGTTATAAGGGACAAGAGAGAGGAATTAGGAATACTTTGTTATCAGATACTTATACTATCCATGCAGTGGTATAATGTTATTTGAAAGTGGAATTGGATTCCCTGTAAATGTATATTGCAAACTTTAAAGCAACCACAAAAAAAGTAAAAAGAGAAGTTTAACTGCTATGCTGGAAAAGGAAAGTGGGATCATATAAAATGTTCAATTATACAAGATTCAAAATCCAAAATATTCAATTAAAATCTCAAAGGCACAAAAACACAAAAGACAAAAAAAAAGAAACAAAGAACAGGATATGAAGAGAAAACAGCAATGAATATGATAAATATCAATCCAGTAATCACTTCAAACATCAATGGCTGATCATCAGTTAAGAGAAAGAGATAACACACACATACAAATGAGACACAATTCCATATCGTCTATTAAAACTCTCTTTAAATATAAAGACACATACAGATTCAAAGTAAAGGGATCGAGAAAGCTATACCATGCTTGTCAGCATTAATCAAAAGAAATCTGAAATTTTGGACAAAGCCAAATTCAGAACCAAAAAATTTATCAAGGACAAAAAGGGTTTTTACACAATTATGAATAGGTCAATTCACTAAGATAACAGTTCTTAGTGTGTATGCTCTTAACAACAGAGCTTTAAAATATGTAAGACAAAATTGACAGCAGTGAGAAATAGGTGAATACACCGTTATAGCTAAAGACTTCAACCTTGCTTTATCCATAAGTGATGGAATGAGCAGGCAAAAAAGAAGTAAGGATGTAGTTGAACTCAACAGCACCATCAATCAAGTGAATGTAGTTGACATTTGTAGACTACTTCCCTCAACAGCAGCATACACTTTCTTCCAAGCTCACATGGAAGATTCACCAAGATTGACCAGCCGCTGTGCTATAAAACATATCTTAACAAATTTAAAAGCATAGAAATCATACAATACCTCCTTTCAGACCACGATGGAATTAGACTAGAAATCAACAGAAAAATAGCTGGAAAATCCCCCCAAATACTTGGACTTTAAACAATACACTTCTATATGACACATGAGTTGCAGGAGAAACCTCAAGAGAAAAAAATAATTGAACTACATGAAAATGAAGACACAAATTGTCAAAATGTGTGGAATGAAGCACGAGCAGTGTTTAAAGAAAAATGTATGGCACCAGGAAAGAAGAAAGATATAAAATCAATAATCTAAGCTTTTGCCTTAAGAAACTAAGAAACGAAGAGCAAATTAAACCTAAAGTAAGCAGAAGAAAGGAAATAATAAAAATTAGAGCAGAAATCAATAAAACTGAAAAAGGAAGCTAATAGAGAAAAAATAACCAAACCAAAAGCTGGTTCTCAGAAAAGAATAATAAAATTGAAAAAACCTAGGGAAGAGAAAAAGAGAAGTTACAAATAATAACTTTCTAAAACAGAAAGAGGACATCACATGTGCAATAAACAGGTAACAAAGGAATTTTTTTTAAAGATTTTATTTATTTATGAGAGACACAGAGAGAGAGAGAGAGGCAGAGACAAAGGCAAATCCCTCCCCTGAAGGGAGCCTGATGTGGGATTCGATCCAGGGATTCCAGGACCATGCCCTGGGCTGAAGGCAGGCACTAAACTGCTGAGCCATCCAGGGATCCCCAGTAACAAAGGAATATTAAGAACAATTTAATGTTCACCAATTTGATAACTTAGAAAAATGCATCATTTCTTTTAAAGGCACACTCTATAAAACTTCACACAAAGTGAAACAGATCATATGAATAGGCTTATATTTATTAAAGAAATTGAATAAATTATTAATAACCAAAAACATAAAATAAAGCAAAAAACACCAGACCCAGATGGGTTCACTAGTGGATTCCACCAAACATTTAAGGAAGAAATTTGACCAATTCTCTTCAATCTCTTTGGGAAAGCAGAAACTGAGGGAGTATTCCTAACTTAATCTATGAGGCCAGCAATACCCTATAATGCTAAAACTGGACAAATATTACAAGAAAGGAAAACAACAAACCATTATGTCTTATGAACACAGATGCAAAAATCCTCAACAAAATAATAACACATCAAATCCAACAACATATTTTAAAAAAAGCTAAGGCAGCCCCGGTGGCTCAGCAGTTTAGCACCGCCTTCAGCCCAGGGTATGATCCTGGAGACCAGGGATCGAGTCCCACGTCGGGCTCCCTGCATGGAGCCTGCTTCTCCCTCTGCCTGTGTCTCTGTCTCTGTGTGTGTGTGTGTGTGTGTGTGTGTGTGTGTGTGTGTGATGAATAAATAAATAAAATCTTAAAAAAAAAAAGCTACATGCCAGACTAAATAAGATTTATTCCAGGTAAGTTTAACTTTTGACAATCAATCTAATACATCACATCAACAGGCTGAGGAAGAAATGATGATGTCAAGAGATGTGAAAAAACATCTGATAATATTGAACTCTCACTCTTGATAAAAACTGTCCAGAAACCAGGAATAGATAGATCTTCCTCAACCTGATAGAGAACATCTATAAAAACAATCTCCAGGTAACAGCATGGGACCCAAAGGGGATAAACTAGAAACTTTCCCTCTCAGATCAGGAACAAGACAAGGATGTCTTCCCTCACCCCTCCTCTTCAACATATTCCTGAATACTTAGATAAAGTAATAAGAAAAGAAAATGAAGGAAAAGGTATATGGTTTGGGAAGGATGAAATTTAAGTGTCTTTATCTGCAGATGATGTGATTTTCTATTTAGGAAATCCCAAAGAATCAGAGAAAGCTCCTGGAATTAATAAATGACTATAATAAGGTTGTAAGATACAAGGTTCACATACAAAATTAATTGCTTTTCTGTATACAAGCAATGAACAATTGGATTTTGAAATTAAAAACACTACTTACATTAGCACCTCTGAAAATGAAACATTTAAGTATAAATCCTACAAAACATAACACGATTGAAACACTATGAAACTCTGATTAAAGAACTCAAAAGAAGTAAATAGATATTCCATGTGCATGAATATGGAGACTCAATACTGCTCAAATGTCAGGTCTTCCCAACTTGGTCTGTTGATTCAACACAATCAATATTGGAATCACACTATGCATAATTTCAATTTTATAAATTCATTGAGGTATTTTTATGGTTCAGAATATAGTCTATCTTGGTTAATGTTCCATGTATAAGTAAAAGGAACACGTATTTTGGTGGTTTTGTTTGAAGTGTTCTGGAAAGATCAGTTTGGACAGGCTGGTTGACAGTTAAGGTTGATAGTTCTGTTATATGTTAAAGTCTTCCACATTCTCACTGATTTGTTTTTTACTTTATTGATTACTAAAGAGAGAGATCTTGAAGTCCCTATAATTATGGATTTATCTGTTTTTCTTCTCAGTTTGATCTGTTTTTGTTTTGTGAAGAAGCCCTCATACTCCGTACAAACTCATTTAGTATTGTCATGTTTTCAGTGCCACTTATTTGACTACTTTATTGGTATTTAATACCCTTTATCACTCCTGGTAGTATTCTTGCTGTGAATTATATTTTATACTATGGTAATATAACCACTACATCATTATTTTGATTAATCTTTGCATAGTACACTTTTTATCACATAATTTTAACATGTACACTTTTATATTTAAAGTGATCTTTTAGACAGTCCTACCGTTGGGTCTCACATTTTATCCAATTTGGCAAACACAGCCTTTTAATTGTGTCGTTTGATCATTTATATTTATTGATACGGCTGGATATATACCTACCACTTTTTAATTTTTTTCTCTTGGTTCTAGCTATACTTTGTTTTTTTTCTTCTTCTTTTTTTTTAATTTTTAAAATACTTATTATTATTCCATTTTATCTGTACGTTTAGTTCATTATCTATACACATTTAAGTTATGGTTGCTATAGGGCTTACAGTATACTTAATTTACAGTCTTTCTTCATGTCTAATAAAAAAAAGTACAATCTTAAAATACCCAATTTATCACTACCATATTTTGAATTAATGTTTTCTTTTTTTCCTAGGACGGAGTCATTTCCATTGTATCTATTAAGTAGCCACAACAAAAATTAATTTATTAGTATTTATTATATATCTATGTGTCAGATAGTTTGCTAATTTACATGAAGCATGTCATTTTATATACATACTGAATAAGGTAAATATTATCTCCATTTGATAGCTCAGGGAATTGAGGCATAGAGAGGGTAACTTAAGCAAAATTGCACATCTTGGTGATATTTGCAATCAGCCAGTATAACTCCAGAGTCTGTGATATCAATCAATACATTATAATTGCTGACCCATAGTCAATTTATTAATTATAAAAATTACTGGTATTTTTTTTCTAAAATTCCTTATGGGGAAAAATGGTCACAAATGGCAACCTGTTCATTTCCTTCTTAATAACTAGCTAATATTTTTGTCTCATATCTTATTGCATTTGCCAGTACCCTCAGAAAAATTCAAACAGCAGTAGAAAGAAATGTGTCTTTTATTCTTGATTTTGGATTTACCCCAAAGATACAGATACAATGAAACGCCGGGACACCTGCACCCCGCTGTTTATAGCAGCAATGGCCACGATAGCCAAACTGTGGAAGGAGCCTCGGTGTCCATCCAAAGATGGATAAAGAAGATGTGGTCTATGTATACAGTGGAATATCACTCAGCCATTAGAAACGACAAATACCTACCATTTGCTTAGACGTGGATGGAACTGGAGGGTATTATGCTGAGTGAAATAAGTCAATTGGAGAAGGACAAACATTATTTGTCTCATTCATTTGGGGAATATAAAAAATAGTGAAAGGGAATAAAGGGGAAAGGAGAAAAAATAAGTGGGAAAGATCAGAAAGGGACACAGAACATGAAAGACTCCTAAGTCTGGGAAACGAACTAGGCGTGGTGGAAGGGGAGGTGGGCGGGGGGTTCGGGTGACTGGGTGGCGGATACCGAGGGGGGCACTTGACGGGGTGAGCACTGGGTGTTATTCTGTATGTTGACAAATTGAACACCAATAAAAAATAAATTTATTAAAAAAAAGTCAATGTTTTTATGCTTTTTATTAAGATTTTTTAATGGTGACAAACAAGTGAAAGTTACTGAATGTTTGATAAACTTTCCTGATTTCTCCTTTTTTTCTGTTTTATAAATGTGTTACAATAACATATGGCATTATTATGGCTACCAACAAAATTTTTTAAGAGAAGGAAAATTAGGGACAAGTAAAACATTCTCTAACTCAGAGAAAAAAAATCATATTCACCTATCAATACAATGGCATGCAAATCGAGCATTCTTTCAGTAGAGAATTCAATCAATAATAACATTCAATAAATTTTTACTAACTACCTAAATGGGCTAGAGAATTTGCACAGTTCATAATGACTAACATTATCTTCCATATGTCAAGCGCCGAAAAGACAGAATTTTACCCAACATTCAAATGGTGGCATTATATCGCTGCAATCTGTTCCATAACCAAATCCAAAAGTTGATTTGATAATTTTAGTGAAGGCTGAATCCAGAATATAATCTCATAAAACACGTTTTAAATTCTTGTTTGTCATGCAGCCATTATAGGTGGCATCTAATCCATCAGAAAGGTTAAATGGCATATTCTTAGGATATTAGTATCTGCAGGGTGCCAGAAGCTCTAGGGGTCAGGGATGCTTGGGTGCAACTTCTTACATAGAAAGGGAACCTCTACGATCTTATCTTCCAAATACCCATTGATATGAGGAGGCCTTTTATATAGCACCAATAAGAACAAGTGGATGTGAGAATACACCTAAATTAAAAACTAAGAAAATAATAACACTTCATTAATTTCTTCTTCTTCAAGCGTACTCAGAGAAGACCAAAGAATTGGGCACGTTGAACACATGTGATTACAGACATTCTCAAATTGTGTCATGTGCTCCTCTCTCTATCAAGATTTGTGGCTCCCTGAAGGGCAGGCACATAGGTATATCTGTATCTATTTGTATCTGTATCTATATACACACAAGCATGCACACACAGATACACTTCTAAGTACACATACATGTATTTTTTTTCTAATAACTAACGGGTAGAACCCCACATGTATGATGGAGCTACCCAGATAGATCCCAAAACAAATTTCTGGACAAATTTTCTAGTTATCCTCTACAGCTGCACTAGCCAATACTATAGCCATCTGCCATAAGTGGCCATTTAAATCATACTTCAATTAATTAAAATTGAATAAAATTTAAAATTCAATTTCTTATTCACACTAGCCACGTTTCAAGTGCTCAATAGCAGATATAACTAGTGGCCAATACTGGACCACCCAGATACAGAATGCTTCTCTCATCACAGAAAGTTCTATCAGACAACACTGCCCTATGGATTACAGATAGCCCTTCTTCATCACTTGGTGAGAAGAAATCCTGCAAAAGTGGTACAACGTTTCAAATTCTTCTTCACACAGATATCACTATGAAGACTCAAGTCTTACGGCGGATAGATGGCTTTCAGCTACAGAACTCTGGACTTTTCACAATATTAGCTGGAAAGTGTTAAAGCAATAATGCCCATGGGCTGCTTCTTTATTATAACCATCAAAGGTATGTTTAATGATGCTAAAGTGGAAAATTTGTGATGCTGCAAAGATGGAGGATCAATGTTTTCCTTACCTCTTAAATAGGCAGCAACTCTTCATATGATAAGGAATTCGAAGTCCCATATAGTCAACAGAGAAAAGGGAGCACATATTTAACAGAAATAATGCAGTTTGCAAAGAGAATAAGAGCTGAAACATCATTCAACTATAGTTGTCATCATGCAGAGTTTATTGGAGAGAAGCAAAACCACAAATAAACATAAATTAATCGAGAGTCATTAATTGAAAATAGGACTTTTAGCAAGTGAAGAGGTTCCTGGCTGGCTCAGTCAGTAAAGCATGGGACTCTTGATTTTGGGTTGTGAGTTGGAGCCACATGTTGAGTGTAGAGGTTACTTAAAAATAAAATCTTAAAAAAAAAAAAAAAGGTTTTTGGGATGCCTGAGTGGCTTAGCGGTTGAGTGCCTGCCTTCTGCCCAGGGCGTGATCCTGGAGTCCCGGGATGAGTCTCACATCGGGCTCCCTGCATGGAGCCTGCTTCTCTTTCTGCCTATGTCCCTGTATCTGTGTGTGTGTCTCTCATGAATAAATAAATAGAATCTTTAAAAAAAAAAAAAGATTTTTAGGAAGTACGTAAGCAATGCACGTGCATGTGCGCACACACACGATTTAGTAATAAATCCCTAAAGAAAGAAGTAGCCAAAGAAAAGCAGGTGGCATCTCTTGCAACAAACAGTATATAGGATACAATAAAAATATCCAGTAGTATTTTTTAAGCTATGTGGCTTCAGAGTTGCCATCTTTTTCTTAATAAGCAAAACCAGCAAACTGATATATGTGTAAAGCTCTAATTTTGTGTGCTGGGCTCTATCATTTTCAAAATACCCATTTATTTTAAATCTTCAAACACTTCTTTAGTAAGAATATCTAGTTATTTTCATTGAAAAAAGACTAGACTGAATACAATCTACATGTCTATAAGAATCAAAATTCTTCTTTCTGGAGGAGAAAAAGCCAAAGCCTTTCCACCCTTTATAGAATTCTGGTGAGATTTATTTCTGTGTGTTTGTGTATGTGAGTATGAACACGCACTTATTTGTGTGTGTATTTGTGTGTGTTATGCACCATAATCACATAGATTTCCCTACAGATTGTGAAGACATTACCCACTTTTGCTTTGGTTGAACTAGGAAGCAGGACAAACTTTCAGGAAGTGACTATAAATATACTGAGTCTTTTTTTTTAGCAGCAATAAGAATTACCATTATATATAGGTTCGTCTCAAGATGCAAATCATTAAAAAGTATGCCAGACGATGTCATCCCTTATTATGCTCAAGAAAACATTGAGATCCCCTTGCTTCTTGCATGTGATCAGATCACAGTAGAATGAACACAGGAGATAGAAAGAGAACAAAAACATTAAAGAAAGTGAGCCAAATTCACCACCATTAACTGAAAAACCATTAGAAGTAGGTTTTTAAAAAATCATATATGATAATAGTAACATCAATTCCAATATAACAATAACTTCAATATATAAATAGAGTAAAGGCTTAAATGCTAGATGCACAAATTTGTAAAATATTTCACACACATGCAACTTTCTGACAGCTATTAAATGAACCCAAGAATGAGGTATAGTGTCATTCAATGCCCTTTCACGTAGGTAAGATTTAATACCAGCACAGATTTTATTCCTTCTTGTTCACTACTCTTTGCAGCTGTATTCTTGGCACTGACCAGTTCCTTCTGAGGTTAGACGGTATGATTTAAAGCATGGCTCTCTCCTTATTCCCTACATTAATTAGTCTGCCTTGCTTAAGAAAGTTGCTTGCCAAGGAGCATTTTAATTGGGCACTAGTTTCTGTAACTAACTAAAAGTCGAGGTTGGTGGCCCTAAAGTTTGGTGCTGAAATATCCAGATGACCCAATATCATTGAACCGAGGTCTGGCTGGAAATTTTAGTTTTCTTAAATGGCTGTTGAATGAATTCTCCATAATGAGAAGTATTATATATTATCTTAGAGTTGTTAAATACAATTAGCCAGTGTCCACACAAACCACCCAGTAGTTATGAAAACCTACACAGTGATCCTAGATCCCAGACTCTTGTTCCATTAGGGTTTTACAGGGTGTAGTTACCTGCTCTGACAGCGCATTGGGTGTTTTTTTTTTTTTTAAACACTGAGGATATTGGGCCAAAAGCTTACAAAAGTGAATGGGCCTTTACATGAATGAATATAATTTATTAATAGTAGCAGAAACACTTTCAAAGCATCTATATACAATAATATATTGTATTAGGTGCCATGCACATAGGATATCTGATATGCAATAATTACAAATGAAACATTGTAGCAATTCACAACCTAAGAAAATATAGCTTATGTACTGGAAATGCAGATTTTTATTGTCTACAATCAGCTATCCATGATTCCCTCTTTGAGGTTATTTTGCTCTTAAAACTTCAGAAAGAGACCACAATCTGAGATGTTAGAGAATTGTGTAGAAAATGCACTGACTTTGGAGCTAAATAGAACTAGGTTTCTTCAATTATGCTTCTGCCACATAGTGACTTGAATGACATTAAAGAAGTGTCTTAACTTTGCTGAGCCCTTTATCTTATCTGTAAAATACTGTTATAAAATTCTACATCACATAGTTTGTAAAGAGAAAGGAAGCTATATGTACATCTTAACTAAAATGGATTATGGCCTTGAGGAACCATGCAATATATGGTTGCCGTATTATTCTCTTAAAGTGGTAATAAACACACACACACACACACCCTTTTCCAAAAGGTCTGGCCATACCTCTGAACTCTTCTAGATAACACAGCAGCATTCTGCTGGTCTTGCATGTACTGAATGGTACACACAAAGTACATTCAACAAATATTTGCAAAGATCTGCTTGCCAACCTAAATATGGGTCTACCGTTTGAAGTCAAAAGGGATTCTTCAGGTAAGCAAGAGTTAAAAAAATGGTTACTTTCTACAAACCTCACATTTCTATGCTTATGTTTCATATAAACAACAAGATCCACAGTATGTGGTAATATATCCTTCTAACATGGCCTTATCATGGTTACCTAAATCTAGCAGATTTGTTATTTTATAAATGATACAAAATACACATGTAAGCATGGATGCATACATACATGTTCATGGATCAAACTTACCAATGATTTTATCTTTAATTTATGGTAGAAAAAAAATTTATGGTAGAGATTTTTGTCCTATTTTTCTCATTTCCTATCATATACAAAAGAAGGCTTGCAAAAAAAAACCAAAAACAAAACAAAAGGCCTATCTCATTCTTTTAAATGCACTGAACTTACTATTTGTACTCCTTTGCATTTTTTATTTTTTACATTAGATAAATTCTCCCACATCAGAACTCAGAACAGGGGAACCCTCCTTAATGCATCTGGAATAGTATCTCTTCACAAAATGAATTCAAACGCAGCAGAAAGCTAATTTTTATCTGAGATGGCTCCTTTGCAAGCAAAATGGGACTATAGAATGAGATAAGGAAAGTTAGTTCGTTATCACTCATGTAACAAATCTCTTAATAATACGGAATGGCACGTTAGTTATTTCTAGTGCCAATATTAGGACAGTAATGAGAAAAGAAAAGCATTATATATTCATTCTCCTGACAGGTATTACAATAAGATTGGGGACAGAAAAAAAAAAAATTTAATCAATTACACTTGGCCAAAAGGGAAATAGAAACAGTAAGAACAGGTCTGGAAATGGGAACAAAAAAATCCACTGTGCTGGAACAAGTTTAATTCCGGTCCACTTCTGGAGACTCTTACCAGGCTCTTACCAGAATCTACTTAAATTCCTGCTCCTTGCTCTCAGAGTCTTCTATTGATTGCCACCTTATTGAAAAGTACCTCTACTAGTTACCCTTCCTTAGCCAGCCCTGTACCACCACCATAGGGCACAGGTTCCGTCTACCTCCTGGGCCAACTCTTGTATCAACAGTCCTAGAACTGAAGCAGAGGAAATGGTCTGTGGTGGGAAGGGAAGGCATCCTAAGTGTGGAACAAAAGCCTGGGGGCAGGGAGCTTACTAATCATCATTGCAGGAACTTCATTCATTACATGATGGTCCCAAGTACAGTGGGAGAAATTTTCTTGGGGAACTTGATTACCTTTAGTGGAAACTAGATTTGATTCTTCACTGTAATGGCAAAAAAAGAATGCAAAATTAGAGCTATAGGATTATGTTTATTTTTATGCTTAAAAAAATTGAGCTAGTGGCTTATTTGAGTTGATTGTAGGAATTCTGAGAGTATTACATTACCAGGACCTACGGAAAGTCTTCCTTTAACTTTTGAAATTGTTGTTTTGAGTTTTACAACATTTAATATATGTTCCTCTATTTTTTTTTACAATTTTTGGTTCTTGTCCTTTTTAACTGGATTTTGTAAAATAGGAGGTAGTAGAAGAATAACATGCTGATCAAAAAATAATTCTGTGAATATAGCCCAAGACTTTGAGAACTGTTCAGTATATGTGCTGCCGAAGTGAGCACAGTCTGAGAACTGTTCAAAATTAAATTTCTTATTAAGACAAAACAAAACTGACATCAACAAAAGGAAGGAAGGAAGGAAGGAAGGAAGGAAGGAAGGAAGGAAGGAAGGAAAGAAGGAAGGAAGGAAGGAAGGAAGGAAGGAAGGAAGGAAGGAAGGAAGGAAGGAAGGAAGGAAGGAAGGGGAGAGAAAAGAAAGAAAAAGAAAGAAAGCAAGCAGGCAAGCAAGCAAAAGAACCAGAAAAAAGAAAGATCTATGGCACAGTTCAGTTTGTGAAAGCAAGGTCTTTATTTTGGTCAGAAACAGATACAAAAAAGGAATTGGAGGGATTTTAGTCAGAAGGAGTATTTGGGTTCTATTTTTTTTGTTGTTATTGTCCACTGAGGATGAGAGTTGCTTTTGCGATACCAACTGGCTTCAAATTTCCCAATGCAATTCCAGGTGGTGGTGGTATTTCCTTCTGTTTTGAGGCAGACAGTGCTGGGTTGAGAAGACACCAATGTGGAAGACAACAGAACTGGAGGCTACTAAAGTGAGGTCCTCAGAAATGTTACTGAATCAGAGACTCTAGGATTGATCTCGACGGTCAGGTTTTTGAGTCCTCCAGGTGATTCCAATGCCTTCCAAAGTTTGAGAACCACTGATCTAAACCACTCAAAGATATTTGGGACAAAGATCAGAAAAAAAAGGTAAGATAGCTATGTCAGCTGTATTTTTGAGTTCTTGATTGAATACAGAATGTGACATCATAAAAACAATTTCACCATAGGTACTGAGTTTTGTTATTCATGAAAAAAAATCTGAGCTTATCAAAGGAAACAAATATTTTAAGTTTGATAATTCAGTGATTGTGATTCACAGAGTTTAATATAAAATACATGGTATAAAATACATGGTGCTGCATTTAAAAGATACACTTAGCAGGTTAATCGTTTGAAATGCCTATGAATTGGGATTCTTTTACATTGAAGCAAGATATAAAACTAGATAAGTGAGTTGGGATTAGTTTAAAAATATCTATCTTGACTCATAACTATGAGGTCTTGTGACATGTCATTAAAATAACACATGCCACATCTGTAATAACCTTGTACATAATTGTCAAGGAGTGAATGGATCAGGCATCACATCTTTGCACTTTATTTCATATGAAGGAGTCACTGCTTTCAGGGATAACTGAAACCATATTGTGGGGCTAAATAAAAGTAATATGGACCTAGAACTTCTGGTGGTCAAAGTAAGGATGCTTTTAAATGTACCATCAAAGAGTTTACCTCAAAGTCCACTTCAAATCCTAGTCATATTATGTCCTCAAATGCTTAAATAAATAGATGATATTGTTGCCCATTGGAACACAGTAAGTTAAAAGAGCCATAAGCCTGGGATCTATTAAAAAAAAAAGACTTAGATAGCATTAAGTGTATACATGGGTTTCCACTAGTGATTATAGGAAAATGTTACATATTTATCAATGTAAAGTATTTATTTTTCAAACTGGGTATAGTCCAAACTACAATTATAATCAACACCTGAGTTATCCAGCACAAAACATAGAGAAGATAGATTTAGAATAACTACCTTAGTATTTGGCCTACTGCAACAGAATATCATATACAATGGTTTACAAACAATAGAAAATTATTTCTCACATTTCTGGAGGCTGGGCAGTTCAAGATCATGGCACTGGCAGATTTAGTGTCTGGTAAAAGCCTGCTTTTTCAGAGATGGTGTGTTCTCCTTGTGTCCTCACATGGTCAAGGGAGCAAGGGAACTTCCATAGGACTCTTTCACAAGGGTGCTAATTCCATTCCTGAGGGCTCTGCCCTCATGGCCTCATCACCTCCCAAAGATCTCTTAATACCATCATCTTCAATGTTAGTATTTCATCATATAAATGTTGGCAGTTGGGCGGGGGGCACAAACATTCACACCATAGCAATTATGCCTTAGGAAATCCATTGTTGATGTTATTTTCAGATGGAACAATGTTAAAAAATTGATAAGAATGGCAGTATATTGCATTAAAATAGGAAAAGTAGTTAGGTAATATGTACCTTATGTATCTTGTGATTCATTCCATAAAAGATAAAATCATGTAGCTACCTACACCTAGGATTATTTGGTTTGTTGTATTTAACCAAGGAATTGAACTCTATCAAATGAATATAATTAGACTAAACATGACATAGGCAGGAGGAGCATGTTTTAGTCTGAAAGGTACTTGGTCACTCAGATGTAACACAGAGAAAGAAAAAATATTAGCACACTTGCAACCATTAGAGAGAATGAGGAACTTCAGGGGAGTTTAAAAAACATGTACAGAACACAAGACTGAAGCCATATGGGAAAGCATTTGTAGATAAAAGCATGCAAAATCAACAAGTTCTCAGTTATATTCCTCACCAGTTATATCTTCGCCATAAACACATCGTCTGCCTTACAACTGCTCTCTTCATTTCATTCACGTTCCTGTTCAACAGCAGTGAGGATTGACCCCAAGACTCTAAGTTAAGGAGATGCAAGACCCAGTTGAGTCATTGTTTTAGATAAGGGTGGATATGAATTCCTTTCTCTCAGGATTTTTTTCTGAGAAAGCATTCTTTAAAATTGAAGGGCTAGTAATTTCAGAGCTCCAACTCCACTCAAAAGACCTGTCACTTACAAATAGCCTTACCAGGGGGGCCTGGGTGGCACAGTTGGTTAAGCCTCTGACTCTTGGTTTTGGCTTAGGTTGTGATCTCGTGGTCTTGAAATTGGACCCCACATTGGGCTCCACACTTAGCTCAGAGTCTGTTTAATATTCTCTCTCCCTCTGCCTCTCCCACTTGCAGGCACTCTCAAACAAACAAACAAACAAACAAACAAATAATAGGTTTACCAGAACTGCTGTAATTTGCATCATTCTGGTCTATTTCCAGTGGATTTTGGAAAAAATGATAGACACGGTCAAGCAGAGTGTTCCCAAACAATTAAATTTTTTTTTCTGGATATGTTAGGATTCTTGGAGAAGAGAAAAATGTAGACTCCTATCTTCTGGGAAAACTAGTAATCTAATGAACAGCAAGACTTGACAGTCCTAACAGGCTGCTGTTCTTTGAAGTTCTATTTGGCAAAGCTTCAAAATTGGTGAGTGGCTGATAGAAGTCTATTCTCCTTTCCTGAAATCTTGGGGCCAGATGTACTTGAGAATTCAGATAATTTTTCAAATATAGGAAAGTTTGTAGCACATTTGTTTTAGAGTATATAACTATCCACAGATGGGTCTGAGATAGCAGCCTGTGATCAGACCCAATAACATTTCTGCAATGATATATATATATATAAAGTCACACTAAATTGTGTAAATACTGACTCTAAATAGCCTCATGTGACCTCAAGATAGGTTTTGCTTCCAAATTAGATGTCTCAAACTTCTGAAAAAAGATTCAATTTTTAGAGATTTTTGGAAATCAGAAGATAGCTAAGGAACTGTCAACCTGAAGAACGAAACTTATTGTTGTTATTTACTATTACTACTATTATCACTGTTCATACCACTACTACTACTGCTTATTACATGGCAGATGTTTCCTAAATCCTCACCTTAGTCTTTTGGATGCCTAGGAAATTAAAAGTCAGACACCTGATAAGGAACAGGGTGAAGATCCTATTCTATAAATGTCCAACTCAAAAGTACTTTAATATATATATATATATATATATATATATATATATATATATATACTTTCCACTATCCCCCATTTTTTAAAAGTTATTTAGTTCTTTTTTTCCAAGATTTTACCTATTTATTCATGAGAGACACAGAGAGAGAGAGGCAGAGACAGGCAGAGGGAGAAGCAGGCCCCATGCAGGGAGTCCAGTGTGGGACTCGATCCCAAGCCTCCAGGACCAGGCCCTGGACTGAAGGTGGTGCCAAACCGCTGAGCCACCAGGGCTGCCCCTTTTTACTGAACACATATTTGTTGAATGCCTACTATGTGTTGGTATTTTTATAGACACTGAAGAGCCAATAGGGAACAAAAAAAAACGTTCTATTCTCAGAGAGCCATATTCTAAAGGGGGTGGCAAAATTAGACAGACAAAAACAGATTTTAAAAAACTACAAAGTAGCACCAAAGTAATGTAGAGTAAGGAAATACAGACATATTTCCTATTGAGTCATGAGTAAAGGCCTCCCCAGGGCCTGTGAGCTGAGACCCAAATGAGGGAGGGAAGTGTGGTAACTGGGATAGAGCATTCCAGGCCGAGGGAAGAGGGAATGCAAATGGCCTGAGGTGTAAAAGGCAGGCAGATAAATCACCAGCACATTCCATGTGACGCGACAGTGTCCCTGTGTGTTGCCAGTACCCTCCATGTAATATGTGGAATATATTTATTCTGAAAAGTTATTTGCTATTTATCTGAAATGCAAATTTAAGCAGGTATCCTGTATTTTTAATTTCTCAGCCTGGCAAACCTCACTGAAGTAAGATTGTGTTTAACCTATTATAGGGATAGTTAAGAGGCCGAGCAAGGAGGTCAAGGCAGCTATAACAGAGTGACCTGAAGAAAGAAGTTGAGAATAATACCATGGAATAATAGCATGGAAGTCCCCAGCCACATGTGGTTAGTGAGCACTTGAAACGTGGTTGGTCAACACTAAGATGTGCTGTGAGTCTAAAATGCACTTGAATGCTAAAGACTTGGTATGAAGTTAAAGGGGAAATGCCTCAGTAAGAATTTTTCACAGTGATTACCTGTTGAATTGATAATCCCTAGGGTATACTGGGTTAAAGTACTTTAATGAAATTATTTTCACTTACTTCTTTTTATTATTTAATGTTTCTACTACAAACTTCCAAATGACATATGTGACTAATAGTGTACCTCTGTCAGTGCTAATGATAAAGGGAATGGCTGGGAAGGAAGGAGACCATGTAGAACCCTAAAAACCATAGTAAGGACTTTGGATTTTACTTGAGTGGGATGGAGAAGCACTGGGGGTTTTAAGCAGAGATGTGACATGATCTGACATGTCTGGGGTTGCTGTCTATAGTCTCCTCCAAGAAACTCCCAACTAAGGTATCTTACACACAAATGCTTTTTCTAAGTGATACCTATTGTTACAATTTGCACAAATTACAGTTTACTCTCATCTTGTCTCCCAGGATCTAAGCTAAGTCATCACATTGATTGCAATTTACCAGCCCAACTGACTTTTGGTCTGTTGTTCTAAATCCTGCTTTCCGGAGTCACTGATTCAAAAATATTCTTGGAGACACTACCATGTGCCAGGCACTATTCTAGATGCTGGAGATACATCAGAAAAAGAATAAAAAAGATAAAGCAATGTAAAGTATGTCTCATGGGGTTTATATTTTAATGGAGACAGTCTGTAAACAAGCAAAACAAAAATGAAAGAAAAAAATGAACTATGGATAGTATATTAGATTTAAAATTGTATGGTAAAAATTAAAACAACGGTTACAGAGTGCCAGAGTGGGTTATTTTCATTTTAAGTAGAGTAATGAGTTGGAAGGCCTCACATGAAGGAGGGAAGTTGAGGAACCCACATGGATATTGGGGGAAACAGAGTTCCAGGCATAGAAAGCAACTAACACAGAAGCTCTGAGACTGGATTGTGCTCAGTATATTGAAAGAACAGCAGGGAGGACAGGCTGTTTAGGTGGAGTGAGCAGGTGGGAGAGTGAAACAAAGTATGCTGTGACAAAACTACCTACTTCAAAGCTCCTTCTTGGATGGCAAAGTCTATTGAAGAGGGTTTAGTACAATTGAATCAGGATAGAACTTTCGAGACATATATGTTCCAAATGAATGTGACCCTCATGATTGAACTTCGAGGCTCCAGAATGCATCTGGGATGTACCACACCACAACCCTATCATTACTGTCCATATAAGAACTTTTGTGGGTTTTGTTTTTATTTTCTTTTAAGATTTATGTATGTATTTGAGAGAGAGAGAGAGTACATGCACATAGGGCCAGCGAGTGAGTAAAAGAACAGAAGAAGAGGGAAAGAGAGAATCTCAAGCAGACTCCCCACTGAGCCTAACAGGAGGCTGGATCTCATGACCCTGAGATCAGGACCTGAGCCAAAATCAAGAGTCTGATACTCAATTGACTAAGCCACCTAGGCCCCCCATACCAGGACTTTGAAATAAGTACACTCTGAGCTTCTCTCATTCCCTTTGGAGATGGGCAAGAAGCAAGCTGGGCTAGGATGAACGGTAT
The DNA here is from genome assembly GCF_011100685.1 of Canis lupus familiaris. Taxonomy (NCBI): domain Eukaryota; kingdom Metazoa; phylum Chordata; class Mammalia; order Carnivora; family Canidae; genus Canis; species Canis lupus. Next base: position 78,776,816 of record NC_049222.1, on the reverse strand, counting down.
GGCTTTTCAGAGGAAAGCTTCATATAAGAGGCAAAATGAGTGATTGTGATTTTTGTAGGGGAGATAAATAGGGAATTTCAAAACATTTCTATTCACCAAACAAGACCAGGCTAATATGAAAAAAGAATCAATCAGAGAACTGAGAAATTATACATGCCACTGTCAAAATATGAAATTTGTTAAGAGGCTGATTAGGATAGGACATCAAATGGCATGTTTTAGAGGCTAATAAGGGATAACCAAAACAAAAAAGACAGAGAGCAGAGTAAGTGGGATCAGGTGGGCCGAGTGTGGGAGGAAAGAGGTAGGAGGGAACAGTTAGACAATGGCTGTCACACAAGAACAGGTGACCAATGTTGCTGGAATTTCATCCTGTAGCTAATATTTTCACAAAGAGGCCATAGGAAAGCAGAGGACATCTGTGGGCCCCCTGGGTAATCAAGGACCAACCCCCTCCCCCACCTTACTGTGCATTTGTGTGCAACAGGAGGATGAAACAAGGAATAAGGGGACATTATACAGAAGAAAAACTATTTAGAAGGGACAGAAAACTACTTGGGGGAAGAGATATGAAAGCAAATAAGGTCTGTGCATTTGAACTGTCACAGTGCACACTGGCCCGCTAACCCTCAACAATTATCCATCCGACACCCACTAAGTGTCACTGTCTCTCAGGACCTCCCAAGCTAATCCTGCAGTAGGACATATGTGTTGGTTGAGAAAGTGAGACTCCACTAATGCAAAATCATGCATACAACTGAAATCAGCACTTCACAGATGTGTTCTGGGACATTTCTATGTTTTGCGATAAAATGATCCAGTGAGGGGCATCTGGGTGGCTCAGTTAGTTAAGTGTCTGTCTTCAGCTCAGGTCATGATCTCAGTTCCCTGGGACTGAGCCCCATATCGGGCTCCCTGTTCAGTGGGGAGTCTGCTTCTCCTCTCCCTCTACCCCCGCCCCCGCTCGTGCTCATGTGTGCTCACGCTCTCTCTGTCAAAGAAATAAAACCTTAAAAAAACCAAAAACGATCCAATGATCCAATATTTTAGGAAAAACATTGCAAATTATATCCCTATCCTAGAAATTCCTAATTCATGGTGGCACATGAAATGCTTTGACATGTCCCAGAGTAAGAAGCCCACAGAACTTTGTTTAATCCACCACTTCTCAAATTTGTTTGGAAAGGAAACCCTTGTATTCATGTAACACATGTTCATGTGTGTCTGAATTATGGCTCCATAGAGTCTTCTGTGAGAGAAGAGCCTTTGGGTGGACTTGCTGAGCACCCTGACCTGGACACAGCCAACGGAAAAACACCTGTGCACACTTTCCAGGCACTGCTTCACCCAGAACACTTAGGCTTTTCATAAAGTGATGGCCCCAGCTAAAATAATCTTAAATGAAATCTCATCCAAACAGAGCCTAAGACCATGACCCTAACCCAGCTCCAACCATTTCCCTCTCCCACTTATTAACCGTCTTTGCCCTGATGGAGAGGATAGTCATTAATGATGTCTCCCTCTCCCTCTCGATCCCTGTCTCTCTCCCAATCTATCCTTGAAAATATTTTACTTTATCTGTTTTTCTCCTCTCACAGCCCAATTCTCCTCTCTTAACCATTACCAAGAATTAACAAAAATGTAAATAAAATAGGCTATGACATCATTGGGGACTACTACCAAAGGAAAAGTGTGAAATAAGTTGTGTGGCAGGGGAGGTCACTGGCTTCACAAAACACAGGGACTCCACGGAGAAGCTTGAAGAGCTGGTCAACCTAGAACAGGGGAGGGGACTGGGGACTCGGGAAAACTGGGGCGCCACATTGTGAGGAGAAAAACAGGCCATGAGTATCCAAATCTTTTGTTCTTCCCCTGCTAGCAAGGACTTTTCCTCCATGGCTTTAAGTAACAAATTCTTTATCTAATATGCACATATGTTTTCTATAAACATATTCAGATCTGTCTATTCCATTACAGATTTCTTTTCTACCTTCAATGTTCTGATGACTGTAGCATTCTCAGGTTCAGACATTTACTTTAGCTAAAGAAACATCCAAACAGAGGGGAGAAAGTTGTCTATTTCATCTCGAGCCTTCTGAGTCTACAGGAGGACTTTTCGGATTAGAAAAAATACATGTGAAGGAAAATAAAGGAACCTACCACAGGCTTTTTGGTAGGTTGTGTCCTGCCACCACTAGCCTGCGCCAGCGACAAATTCTTTTAACCTCTGGGGTTTGGGTTTCCTCTTCTGTGAAAAGGAAGCAATGATCTAAACCAGGAGTCAGCAAACTGCAACCAATATGCCCAATCTGGGCACGGCCTGTTTTTATAAATAACATTTTACTGGAACAAAGCCACGCCCACTTGTTTATGTGCTGCTTTCCTTGACAATGACAGAATTGACCAGATCCGAGTAGTTGTGACAGAGACTGTATGGCCTGTAAAGCCTAGAATATTTCCTCTCTGGCCCTGCAATACAGAAAAAGTTTGCTTAGTACATTCCTGCCAGCTCTGACATCCTGTGATACAGATTATTACCCCACACGAGGTTTAATTGTTGTCATTGGAATACAGGTGTTAGGAGAAGAGTAAATGGCCTGAGCAAGCCACCCCAATTTAAATATTTCATGCACCTTTAGTTGATTGCTTTTGCCACCCACAGCATTTTGACAATGAACCACACACCAAATTGCTATAACCAGTGCCAGGGAAACACATTTTGAAAACAAAGCTTGCTTTCTGGTCCATGCCTTATGAAAATGTATGATGTGACTAGCTCTCAAATAAGGTGTGTGTTGTGCTGTGTCCCCAGCTTTGAATCCCAGAAACCACAACATTCCTCAACTCAGCCTCCTCCACAGAAGAGGGAGAGCTTGCCTTGCCAACCAGATGAACAAACTCTGACATTTTATTTATTTTGCTTTCTGGAAACACTCACTCAAAGGGATAAGGGTCCCCAAATTTTCTGCAGCTGCTGTCTGGATCTTTTTCTTTTTTTTAATATATCCTAGGAAGCCGCCTGGGTGGTCATGGAGAATGGTTGAATGAACCTGAATTTCATATATTAGGCACTTTGAACAGTTTACAGTGATCAGATTATCCACAGGGTCCTGGCCATGTCTGGCAGCCCATTTACAAGTGCCTACATACTATTGGCTAGGATTTGCTACACCACCAAGGGAATTTTCCTGGGTGATGTTCTTCCCTTAACATTGAACTCAATGCATTGAAAGATAAGGTACTATTCCAGGTTTGACATCAGAAAAGAATTCATTTAGAAAAATGTCAAAAACATAAAAACTCAATCACCAAATGATGATAGTCCCTGAACCTCAAGGTCACAGAGAGATTCTAAATTTCTTAAGAGAACAGTTTGCCACCGTGTCCACATGTTTGGGGGAAAGGTGTGTGTGTGTTATATTAGACAAGATGCCAATCTTGCCTTAGTACCAATTTTGACTAATTAATAATTGCATATAAAATGAAAAAAAATAATAACAGATAAGAAAAGTCAGTTACCCTGGAATTTCAAAGTAGTTTAACAGAAGTATGTTACTGATAGATGCTGAGGGATGTTGATGAGTTCCTCGTGACCCAAAGCTGCCCCATTCATTCTCTTGGTTCATTGAGGACACTGGACACTGGTCACTGGGGCAGACTCTTGCAGGGATTGGATTAGGGCTATATATCTATCTATATATGCCACATTCCTACCCATTTTCTATATTGGGATAAGAATCTTGTGAGAAAAATAAGCATTTTGATAATAATATGGTTTGAAAGTTTAGGACAACTTAGCTGGCCAGACCATGCCTCGCATCCCAAGAGACTGAGTATTTTGTACATCTGTGCCCAGGGAGCCAGTCCCTGTAATTCTGTTCCCTCAGAGGAAAAGGAGAGAGAAGCAATGTGAGAGAGGAATTCAAGAAAACAGATCCCAAACCATCTCCAGACTCTGTTTCCCCCAGCAACTTCCCCAGGCTCTGCAGCTGTCCTTGTGGTGAGGAAGGGAGCAGGGCAGGGCAGGGCCTCAGATTTTCTGCAAGCGTCGGCGCCCCACCTCCAATGCAGGTACTTGGAAACTGACATCCACTGAGCGCCAACTATGCCAAGAATACTCTGAATACCCAATATTATTTCATGAAATTGTTATAATGCTGCAAAGCTGGCATTTCTACATGATAATTATCCTTGTTTCATGGGTGAGGGGATTTAGATTCAAACCAGTGTAACTGCCTGAATAGATTTAGTAGTAGCAAGGAAGAGATTTGGACTCAATTCAGTACTGTTGCTGGTCCCACTACACTCCTCTGTGAGGAGAAGCTCTCTTGCTTTGGAGCCAGGCTTTCGAGAGAAAACCCTTCCTTTCTCTGTTTTCATAGAGGATGAGAGAACTGTCTGATGTGGAGTGGACAGGGCCTGGTGTTCTCTCCAGAAGTATCCTTGGCACTTGACTCAAAACTCCCACGTGCTGACTTAGAAGCTGCTGTATCCTTGCTAGCCATGGCCTGGAACAGCTCAGCAGGATCAAGACCCATTACAGAGTTTTACCACCTTATTGTGTGCCAGTCTATAGTGATTCCTTGGAAGGGTTGCAACATATGCTTGCCAACTGCTATGCAGACGTGTACGTGGTACTGTGATACAGGTGACAGCTCTGCAAGAGTGTTGCTTTGCCCGGTGTGCAGCTGTGGGGCCCTGGCCACCCTAAAGAATAAAGAGAGGTCGCCTCTTTATTCTCACTCTCCTCTCTGCCCACAAGGCAATGGCTAACACTTCACTGCTCTCAGGGACAGAGCTGTCTCTCCTGCCTCTGTCATAACATAGAGATGATGCTAAAGCTGTCACAAATCTCAGTAAGGCAGACACAAAGGACAAGGAGAATCTGAGAGTGAAAAGTTCAAATTCTATAGTCTTCAAAGAATTATTATTTCAAAGAATATGATGCATGTACACAGAGATGTATATGTGTGTATATGTAGGCAAAAAAAAGCAGTAGGGAGTTGAGAATTTGAGATCCTTTCTGAGGCTATTCTGATGACACACTAAGAATTATTTACATAATTTAGTTCTTCTAAAGGGCTTGAGTTGAAAGCAATTTCTTTTTCAATGGTAGGTGAGAAATCCGCGCCCCCCCCACCCCCACACCATCTTGTTTACACCTGGCTTCTCTTTAGAAAATTTTAAATAGAATATACAAAAGGCACTTAATCTAAAGTGGTTCATCACAAATATCAAATGTGTGAGATCTGATTAATCAGATATGATAAAACTAAGGCATATCTGAGAAAGAGTTTATCGACAGCCACTATTTCTCTGTTCCAAAATCAGCCTCTTAAAGGACTTTCTGATCGCCTCAAGCTAGAGGAAATAAATTTTGAAGAGACAATACCAGGATACCCATGAAAATGCTGACAGCAGTTATCTCTGTGCGTGGAAACAGAGGCGACAAACAGATTGGACGGGAATGACTTATACACTCTTGTGTCTGTTGGATTTTGAATCAAGTGCCTTGCTTATTCAAATTAATTGAAATGGAATTTAAAATTCAGTGACACTACTTTTATTTACTACCTCTTTGAAAAGGAAGCCATTTGTCTTATATGTGTTCTCCTCATGTATTTGCTAGGACCTTCAAAATCTTCAGGGGGTCTCATCGCTCCTTTCCTATCCCTTCACCAAGTCTCTCTCCACTCACTTGTATACTGCATCTGGAATGCTCTGCAGTATTTTTCACATGATTATCTTGTGGGTCTGTGTCTAGATTATGGGTGTCCTGGTGGGACTGCCAAGGAAGGTTATATGAGTGTTGGTCCGATAGCTGACGGCCTAGGTTAGAATTCTGGCTCCTGTTCCTTGCTAATTTTATATCCTTGTCCTACTAAAACTCTGTACAGGCTCAGTTTCCTTATTTCTGAAAAGAAGACAATATAGTAATAAAAATACCTTGTTGCATTATCAAAATGTTGAATAACAATATCGTGTTGAATTGTCAAAATATTAAATTTGTCCAGTGCTCCCTACATAGTATTCACTCAAGAAATAATAGTTATTATCATTATGCCTTTGTGTTTATAACAATGTATAACTATCACACTTTAAATTCTTAAATTTCAATAAATCGTGTTAGTTTAAAAAATGTGTCTGACTGAAGCAAATGAGAAAAAGCATATAGACAGTGATGAGACTAGGAAAACATAGGCAAATGGTAGCTGTCATCCAAAAATCCCATTTCTTCTACTGTCTTCCCCACAACCAGACAAAGAAGGGACCATACATAAACACTACTTAAGACCATCTCCTTTCACCTTGTTTTTTCTCTGGGTTGCTTTCTTGATAAGTTGCCAAGCAGAGGATGGAATCCAGGTTCTGCCATTTTAGATGCACTTTTCACCCTGGGATTTTCCTTCCAGTTCTTTGGTTTTGATCTTTGGGTTCCAGTATTCCTAATTACTTAAAGTAATTCCCAGTCCTAGCAGAGACCAGCCTCCACCATTAGCCAGTTGCCTGTCTGGCAAGACTTGCTCCAGAGAGGAAGTGAGTGCAAAGGCTTTCATGGCTGGAGTCAGTAAACTTTACTGAATGTCCAACACATGCTGAGTGGTGTCCTCAGGCAATTTTGGGCACGTCTATGTCCCAGACATAAAAGAAATAATATATTTGGCTCTATTCCCCTGGAGTCTTGTACAAAGTCAAAATGAAATACAGAAAGGCAAACTCTAGGTTATACATGGACACACTCTGTCTTGTGCAAGGTTGAGTTGAAACATACAATCTGGGCCAGTCCCTTGCTTCCTTCTGTCTTTCTCCTGTCCTCAGGCAAATGCTTGACCCATTATTTCCAATTAAAATGTATTTTCTGGCAGGAAGATCATCTGGCACACATATTTTAGACAATTTTAAACAAATAAATAATGTGGGTCCATCCCCAAACTCCTGTGTGGACCAGACGTTGCGTGGTCATTATGAGGTTAGACTCCAGGGTAGGAAACACTCAGCTCACACTTTTCAAAGTGGGGTAGCCAATTAACTAATTATATTCAGAAATTCTTTTAATCTCCAGGGCAGGAAAATTCAGCATCATCACACATATAGATTATATTCCACACAGATCGGTAAGAGTGTAAAATGGCCACGTGTCAGGAACGAAAGACCATTTAACAACAAGCCAGCAACAAAATGTAATTTTGTCTTTTGTCACAGATCCTGACCCTTATATCTATGTCCAGTTTATAGTCTTCGTAGTGAAATTAAATGCAGTCAAGACAATGTAAACATTTTATATCCCCTGATAGGAAGCAAAGGGACATCTTTGGCTCCTGAAACTTGGCTGTGAAATCCAGCAGTAAAATGTTCACAGGCAAACTGTGGAGAAGGAACACCTGGATTCTAGGGGGGTGGGGGAAATGCATCATTCATCACTTTTTTTCTTTAAATATGCTGAAACATTTTTTTCTATCATCTTATGCCTTTTTATAGGCTGTTAATGATGGAAGAAACTGATCAAACGCAGGCAGACTTTCACATTTAGAATGGATAAGAGGTAGGCAACAAATGCTCAACACGTGTTGTCCACCCCTAGCCAGGGAACGGCTTTTTATTACATTTTATAAACTCTCTGATTGACACAGACTTGGAAGAGCATTCACATTCACACAGACATGCCTTATTTTGCACACTATGGCTCCTAATAATGAACAGTGAATGGCTGGACTAATTCCTCTACTCCTGCCATTTGTTTATTTTTTACTGGAAATTGGGAATTCCTCAGGTCATCATATACAATTTTCAGTATTCAAATATTTACCAAGTATTCAAAGTCCAGATTCATATTAAGAAATGCAGAAGACTTGCAGGTATGACATGTTCTTCCGTGAGGGATGCTTTGAGTATGCTGGTGTGATGCTGTTTTAGCGTCAGATGTCTACACAGTTCCCTACTGAGCACCAAGACAGCAAACTCACATCGGTGTTGCAGAACATTTTAAATTTTAAACGGCAAACCCAGCTGTCCAGTGCTACACAAACTACTATTATTAAACTGTATAGGACCTAACCAGTTAGAACAGTTAGGTATTTCCTATGGGTTAGGAGTGCCATGAAAAAGTTGCTTCGATACCATAGGTGTCCAGAATCCAGAATGTTTGGAAACCTCTAACATATTCCCATTTATATGAACCCTGGACTCAAGAACACGGATTTACATGTAGCATCTGACACACTCCATCTTCTGGAAAACATATACTGGAGAATAAAGGAAGCCTCACTTATGTAATGCTTATGGGGAAAACCAACTTGCAGAGCAGGGTCTCAACTATCTTTTGGCCTCTATGCTAACTGCTCTATTCCAAATCCTACAGACTACTCCCCACCCCGTCAGCCTCCACCCCCAAGGAATGAATAAACAATTCTCAGCAAGAATGAAACAGGAACCTGAGCTTTGTGCTGTATGCTGTTCAGCAGAGGGGGCTTTGAAAACAGAAGTGAGATGACATCTGTTGCTTCTTATCCCATCTGTGTTCTCTAATGTAACTCCAGAGCACTCCAGGCAGTCCCTTTGGAACTCCTTGGTCTTGTGCAAGACCATGGAAGCCAACAGTTTAACAAGGATGATACTCAGTGCAGCCTTTCAGAAAAAAAAGAGAAGACTAGTCTGAGCTATTAAACTGTAAAGGAAACTGTGATCTGCTTAAAGAAACAAGGGATATTTGGGATTCAGAAACTGACGGAAGTAAATTTGATCCAAGGTATTGCAGGCAAGTCTGAACTATCAAGACCAGTGACTACAAGATAAAATGCTTTGGCCATAATCCTATAAGGAATAGGAGACTGAATTAGGACATTAGGAATTATGAGGAACATTGTCAGTTTGACAAGAAAGCCTTGGCAGGGAAAACAAATCTAAGGGCAGAGGCAAGCTTACCTCTTGATTCTACTATGATGGAGTCATCTGGATTCAGAGGATTAATCTCTTTTATTTGACAATAACTACTTAATGATCTATTCTGCTTTTTAAAGTTAGTTCTACATTTTTGGAAGAAAAAACCAAATCGTAACTAACTTCAATCCCAAGTGTACCCTTATAGCTCTCTCCCAAAGAAAATAACTGATTAATAGCATTGTAGCATCAAAACTAAAAGGGAGAGTAATCCCAGAAACTGGGTATGGGTCGTGAATCTCTTCCTCTGAGTTTTTCTCTATGGAACATCTAATTTGGCCTCAGGCTATGACTCGCTCTGCGCATAAGATGGTTTCTCCCTAGAAATTTCATTGTTTCACAGCTTTAAAGTCTACCCATCTGCTGCTAAACCATGAATTTCTTTCTCCAACCCAGACCTTTTCCCTGAACTCCAGGTTCACATATCCAATTACCTACTTGATTGTTTCTACTTGGATATCAAATAGATGTTTCCAACTTAACATGTGAAAACAGGCATCTTGATTCTCAGATCCCAAACCTACTCCTTGCCCAGTCATTATAAATGGCACTGCCATCCACCAAGTTGCTCAAGTCAGAAACTATTAATTCCTCTCATTCTCTGAGGCCCTATTGCCGATCAACCTGCATATTCTTTGATTCTACTACCAAAGGCTCACATCATTTCTTTATATCTATCTCTCCATCTCATCTGTCACCAGCCTCTCTTACCTTGAGACTCATCTCTCTTTTCCATTATTGTCCTCCTCCATCCAATTTTCTACACATAATCTTTAAAACATAACTAAGATCACTTCACTTTTCTATGAAACCCTCCAGTGGTTTTCAAATGCACTCAATTACAACTTGAACCCATGATCCATCCCTTCTAGATTTGTCAAAACTCATGTGTTATTAATCCCCTCTTTAATCTCTCTATTCATGTCACATTTCTCTCTTTTCTTAAAGATATCAAGTTCATTCCCAACTTAAGGACCTGTGTTATTTTCCCAGAATGCTAGTGCTTCTGTTCATCACATGCCTTCCTTCTTATAATTCAGGTCTCATTTTAAATGACACCTCTTTGGAGATGCTTTTTGTGTCCAGTTCCACGTCTTCCAGTCGCTTCCTATCATTATCCCAAATGACCACTACTTGAGTATGTATTTCTTTACTTGTGTACATTTTTTTTTATCTCTCACCCTCACTGAAATAGAAGTTCCAGCAGTGCAAAAAGTTGTCTCCACATTCAATACAGTATGGCCAGGTGCACACTCAGCACATAGTATGTGCTCATACATGTTCACTAAAAGTCATTGAACTAAAAATGGGTATCCGAGGGGGTGCCTGGGTGGCTCAGTTAGTTAAGTGGCCAACTCTTGATTTCAGCTCATGTCATGACCTTGGGGTCCTGAGATTGAGCACCACGTCAGGCTCACTGCTCAGCAGGGTATCTACTTGAGATTCTCTCTCTCCTTCTTCCTCTGCTTCTCCCCCCTCTCCATTAGCACATACTCTCTCTAAAAAACAATAAAATAAAATAAAACAAAATAAAATAAAAATGAGTATACCTCAAGGACATCTGGATGGCCCAGGCAATTAAGCCTCCAACTCTTGATCTCAGCTCAAGTCATGATCTCAGGGTCTTGATTTCAGGGTCGTGAGTTCAAGCCCCATGCTGGGCTCCATGCTGGGTGTGGCACTTACTTAAAAAAATGGGTATTTCAAGGTATCTCTTCTGTTTTGCTAGTTATATACATATATGTTCTCTGATGGTCACTGCACACCTGGTCACTAAAGCTCACTTCTCTGCAGACCTACACAAAGAAGAAAAAAAATACATAATGGAAGATGAGAAAAAGAAACAGGAAATGGTGCTGCGATTCTCATCCCATAATTAAACTAATGGCTATATTATGATATGAAACAATACCTCCTTTGTATAGACAGAAAATGAATGACAGACATATTCCACGAAAAATGTTTGTTTCTTGAGTTAGGAAACAGTTTCCATACTTACTCAAATTTCTCTAAACTAATTTCACAGACCTTGATATAATATACGAACTGGTTGTTTATTTTTATGTATATCTTAAAAGATAAGCATAATCAACTTAAATGAATTTAAATAGCTTCTATTATGTTACTGTTCTCAGAGTGGGGTAGTAGCATAGTAGCATAGGCTTGTGTTAAGTCAAATTAAACTCCTGCATTTCTCAGAAATTTTAAGAATGCCTATTGGTATGTTTATCCTTCTGCTTAAATATAGTGTTATTTGATTTTTACCAATTGTAGCAGAGCTATTACTAGAGTAACGACCTAAGTTATTGTACATACTACATTATAATTTGAAGAAATTTTTTAGAGCAAGACATTTTGCTTCCTGTGAGAATCTCTCATCATGTGAGAACATGTTGCTCACATGCCATGCTTTCTCTAGGTATCTTTTCTGTCTGCAGTGCAAATTCTATTCTATAAGTGAAAAGGGAAGTGATGTTAATTTTCCTTAAAATAGATGTGAGAAAGTGAAAAACCCAAGAATTAAAGGAAAAAGCATTATTTACAACTAGAAAAATAAAATCTGTACTTCAGGCCAACTTCTGAGTGTTGTAGTCTATCTCTTCAACCCTGGCAACTTTGCCAGATTTTAAGTATATTTTCTGACAAGGAGTAAATAAGATGTTTATGTATATTATGGAGAGTTTTCAACAGTAGCTGAGATTGATACTTATTCAACTTTTACTAAATAAAGGAAAATTTGCTAAGTTAAGGATAGTTAGAAGCCTTAAATATTAGAGGTCTAAAATGAAATCAAGCTACATAAATTTAAGAGATCCATTTTTATTTCATTATATCATTTAAGCTAAATGTCATATGTATGTCATGGTTCTTATTTTATATACACACAAACACACACACACACCTATATAGTTTTATATAAATAATTAGCTATCGTTATAAATTTCCTGAAATTCTGCAAGATCTTTCTCCCAAAAGATCATTTGAATGCCATGTAATTTACCACCACTGCAGCCACTCTTCTCCCAGATCCTTCACCTTGCACTTTAGTTTCCAGAAGCATTCATAAGCCCAAAATTTCATACAGCTTCAAACACTATTAAGGCTAATTATCAGAGGTGATGCCACCAAGATGGTGGTATAGGACACCCCAGGCTTTATCCACCTAAAAAATCAATAATATGACAGTTATCCATGAATAAAAAATAGATATAGAAGAGCTCAGGACTCCACGTAAGAAACTTCATAATACAGTGGAACAACAACAAAAAAGCCCTTGAGAGTAAAAACCTAACATTACACCTCAAGGAACTAAAAAAAGAAGAACTAGCCCAACATTAAAGGAGAAAGGAAATAACAAAAATGAGAGCAGAGATAAATGAAACAGGGGCCAGAAAAACAAAGAAAAGAAATCAACAAAGACATGTTTTTTCTTTTTAAATAACAAAATCTACAGTTTTACATAGATTAATTTTAAAAAGGAGAGAGAAAAAAAGAGGAAACTCAATAAATAAAATCAGAAATGAAAGAGGGAACATTACAACTGGCACTGGGGGTTATTCTGTATGTTGGTAAATTGAACACCAATAAAAAATAAATTAAAAAAAACTGATACCAGAGAAATATAGAAGTTCTTAAGAAACTAAGAAACTACTATGGGCAATTATATACCAGCAAATTGAATAACTCAGTAGATAAGGATATATTCCTGGAAATACAACCTACCGAACTAAATAATGAATAAATAGAAAATATAAAGAGACTAAAAATATAAAGAGAAAAGAGATTGAATCAGTAATCAAAACTCACCCAACAAAGTAACCCCAGGACCAGTTTCACTGGTGAATTCTATTAAACAGCTTTAAAGTTATTTATTTATTTATTTGATAGAAGGGGAAGGGAGCAGCAAGCAGAGAGAGAGGGAGAAGCAGGCTCCCCACTGAGGAGGGAGCCCGATGTGGGGATGGATCCCAGGATCCTGGGATCATGATCTGAGCCAAAGGCAGATGATTAACTGACTGGGCCATCCAGGTGCCCCTCTACAAAAACTTAAAGTACAATTAACTCCAATCCTTCTCCAACTCTTCCAAACAACTGAATAGAAAGGAATACTCCCAAAGTAATTTTATAATACCAGCAATACCTGATAAAGATACTAACAGAAAATAAAACTACATACCAATACTATTGACACATATATATGCAAAAATTCTCCGCAACATATTAGCAAAGCACGTTCAGCTTCACATTTTTAAAAAACACACACCATGATCAGGTAGGATTTATCCCTGGGATGCAAAGATAGTTCAACATATGCAAATCAATAACATGATATACTACTTGAATGAAGTGAAAAATAGAAATCATATGATCATCTCAATAGATACAGAAAAAGCATTTGATAAAATATAACATGTTTTCATGATAAATGTACTCAATACAGTAAAAGCCATATATAAAAAATCCACAGCTAAAATCCTGCTCAATCAGTGAAAGATTGAAAGCTTTTCCTCTAAGATCAGAATATGACAAGGATGTCCATTCTCATTCATTACTACTATTCAATATAATTCTAGCCAGAGCAATCAAGCAAGAAAAAGAAATAAAAGGCATCCAGATTAAAAATGAAAATTTTAAACTTTTTTTTTTTGCAAATAATATGATCTCATATATAAAAAATTCTAAAGACTCCATCTCACAACAATTAGAACTAATCCATGATGAATTCAGTAGAGTTGCAGAATACAAAATCAACATACAGAAATAAGTTGCATTTCTATATACTTACGACAAAATATCTGGAGACAAATTAAGAAAATAATCTCATTCCCAGTAGCATTAAAGACAATAAAATACTTAGGAATAAATTTAGCCAAGGAAGTGAATGATCTGTGCACTGAAAACTACAAATTGTTGATGATGAAGAAACTAAAAAAGACACCAACAAATGGAAAGATATCCCACATTCACAGATTGGAAGACTTAATACTGTTAAAATGTCCATACTACCCAAAGCCATCAACAGATTCAATGCAATCCCTGTCCAACTTCCAATGACATTTTTCATAGAAATAAGAAATCCCAAAATCTATACGGAAACACAAAAAGACCCTCAAGAGCCAAAACAATCCTGAGAAAGAACAAAACTGAAAGCATTACATTTCCTGATTTCAAACTATACCACAAAGCTATATAAACACAACACTATGGTATTGGCATAAAAAAGAGTCACATAGGCCAATCAAATATAATTGAGAGCCCAGAAATACATCCCTGCATATATGAGATCAGTTAAAATTTGACAAGAGAGCCAAGATCACTCACTGGGGAAAGTTTCATAGTCTTTTCAGCAAATGACATTGGGAAAACTGGATAACCACATGCAGAAGAAAGAAATTTGACTCCTGTTTTATACTACTTACAAAAATTAACTTGAAATAAAGATTTAAACTTAACAACTGAAATTGTAAAACTCCTACAAGGAAACATCAGGGAAAAGCTCCTTGACATTGGTCTTGGCAATGACTTTTTTTTTTTTTTTTTGCATTTAACACCCAAAGCACAAGAAACAAAAAGTACAATTAACAAAAATTAGTAAGTGGGACTACTTTAAACTAAAATATTTTTACATATCAAAAGAAACAATCAACAAAATGAAAAGGCAAGCTGCAGAATGGGCTCTTTGAAAAATCATATATCTGAAAAAGAGTTAATACTCAAAATATATAAAGAACTCATACAACTCAATAGCAAAAAAAAAAAAAAAAAAACAAGCAATCCAATTTAAAAATGAGCAGAGGAACTAAATAGGCAGTCTTCCAAAAAAGATACAGTAATGGTTAATGAAAAGGTGCTCAACATACTAATCATCAGGGAAATGTAAATCAAACCCACAATAGGATAACCCCTTATACCTGTTAGAATCCTATCATCAACATGACAAGAGAGGAGTGTTGGGGAGGCGGGGTGCAGTCAGTTAAGTGTCTGATTCTTGGTTTTGGCTCAGGTTCTGGTCTTAGGGTCATTAGATTGAGCTGCGTATCATGCTATGTGCTCAGCATAGAGTCTGCTTGAGATTCTTTCTCTTTCTCCTTGTTCCTCCCCTTTGCTCTCCTCTTTCTCTCTCTCTCTCCCTCTCCCTCTCTCTCTCTCTTTGTGTAAAATAAATAAATCCTTTTTTAAAAAATGACAAGAGAAGGGATGCCTTGGTGGCTCAGTGGTTGAGCATCTGCCTTTGGCTCACGGTGTGATCCTGGGAATCCTGGGATGAAGTCGCATATCAGGTTCCCCACAGGGAGCCTGCTTCTCCCTCTGCCTATGTCTCTGACTCTCTCTCTCTCTCTCTCTGTGTGTCTCTCATGAATAAATAAATAAAATCTTTTTTAAAAAATGACAAGAGAAATGTGTTGGGGAAGAATTGGTAAAATGGGAACACTTGTGCATTGCTCATTGGAATGTAAATTGGTACAGCCACTATGGAAAACAATATTGGGTTTCCTCAAAAAATTAAAAATAGAACTACCATATGATCCACTTATGGATACATACTACCATATCCATAAGTGATATGTCCAAAGGAAGTAAAAATAGGATATCAAAGAGATTTCTGCACTCCCATACCCACTGAAGATTTATTCACAACAGCATGTTCACTAGCTTTTTTCACAATAGCCAAGAAATGGAAACAACCTAAGTGTTGGTCAAGAGATGAATAGATAAAAAAGGATGTGGTGTTTTTATACAACAGAATATTATTCAGTCATGAGAAAGAAGGAAATATTGCTATTCACAACAACATGGATGGAACTTGAAGGTATTATGCTACGTGAAATAAATCAGAAAGACATAGTGTATGATATCGCTGATATGTGTAATTCTTAAAAGCTGAACTCACAGAAACAGAAAGCAGAATAGTGGCTATGGGTTGAGAGTTAGGGTGGAAGGTGGGGAGGCATTGGTCCATAAGTATACAACTTCCAGTTGTAGGATAAATAAGTTCTGGGATCTAGTGTTTTTTGTTTTTTTTTTTTAATTTTTTTTAATTTTTATTTATTTATGATAGTCACAGAGAGAGAGAGAGAGAGACGCAGAGACACAGGCAGAGGGAGAAGCAGGCTCCATGCACCGGGAGCCCGACGTGGGATTCGATCCCGGGTCTCCAGGATCGCGCCCTGGGCCAAAGGCAGGCGCCAAACCGCTGTGCCACCCAGGGATCCCTGGGATCTAGTGTTTACAACATAGTGACCATAGATAATAATAGTGTATCACATACTTGAAAGTTGCTAAGCAAGTAGGTATTAAATGTTCTCCACACATAAAATAAAATAGTAATTATGAGACATGATGAAGATGTTAGCTAACACTATGATGATAGGCCCTTTGCAGTATATAAAGCATTATCAAATCAACATGCTGTACATCTTAAACTTATAACGTGTTATATATCAGTTATATCCCAATAAAGCTGGGGAAAAAAAACTATCAGTTACCAATTCACTTAATAAACTTCCACCAACTGTCACTTTTACAATCTCCCTGTCACTTTTTATTTTTCATAAAAATTTCATGTATCTTTATATTAATTTACTTGGGCTGTCATGATAAAGTACCACAGACTGAGTGGCTCACAAAACAGAGATCTATTTTCTCACCTTTCGGAGGCTAGAAGTCTGAGATCAGTATTTTGTCAGGGTTGGTTTCTTCTAATGTCTCTCTGCTTGGCATGCAGATGGTTGTCTTCTCCCCATGTCTTCTTCACATGGTCTTCCCTCTGTGTAAGTGTCTGTGTCCCATATTCCTTTCTTATGTGAAAAACAGCCATATTGGGTTAGGTCCTCCACCCCCCAATAAACCTTACTTTAACTTAATTACCTATTTAAAGATCATATTTCTAAAAACAGTCACATTTTGAGGTACAAGGGATTAGAACTTCGACATATGAACGCTTGAGGAAGACACAATTCAGCCCATAACAGTGTTCAATGAATGTTTTCAAAAGATAGAAACAAATTAATAAAGTAATCAAATTTCAAGCAAATGAGTAAGAAACATAATAAAAATATACTTTAAATTACCTGTGAAATACACAAAATTCAGAGTAGTTTTATTTGAATATTAGAGCCTGGGTTCTCTACCACTTTGTTTCATATCATTCATATCTAAAGGAAGTTATATGCTTCCAGCATTCATTTATTAAATGATATACCCACATCACATGGCTAATTGATGAGGAAACCAAGATTAGATAAAGATAATATGATTTACAAACAACATGAAAGTATTTTGCCAATATTGAGTTGATCACATCCAGAATACTCTATTTGAAATCGTAATATATAAAAATAATTGTAAAGGATTTCCTTTCTTAAATGTAATTTGGCACATGAAGATAGTTAAATACAGAATATAATGAGCTAAAGAATACTGAGGTATATAGGTTAGTAAATAACTGTTGGCTTGTTAGCTTAAAAAATTAACATATGACTTTAAAATTTTTACAAACAATATATTTCAAATGCATAACTAAAAACTCATGAACTTTCTGGTTTTGTGTATGATAAAGAAATAGCATTTGATGACTTCTGGATTTTTATGGAAAAAAAAGAGTTGATACCAATGATCAGCTTCCAGGGTCGCAGCAATCATAAGTTAGCCCTTGCTTTCTTTTTTACTGGGTATTTGCTGCTAAATAAGTGATTTTCCAGCCATCTGAAGCCTACTCATGTAAGTATTTCATTTTATAATTTCACTAATTGGGATATAAAAATTTATGAAATGCTCTAATATTTTCCTTCTTTCTTCCCTGTTAATGAAAGGACATGTATTCCCCATTTTTTTTTTTAATTTTTACAGCTAGGAATCTCCCTAAATACTTCCAGCATCTTGCCCAATCTCGTACTCTTCCCTGTGGATTTGGAATGGGCTATCTATTTATAAGTGTCAATGGTTCTCAATTGAATGGAGCTAATATTTGAAAAGTACTTAAGATTGAGAGATTTGGCATTTTTCTGCCCTCTCCACCACAAAATAGTAGAAAGTAGTGATTCTGGATAACTACATCTGCTATTTCCCATAGGTAGGCTGTAATCATGTCTAAATTGAGAAGCAGTTAGAAATATCAGTCCCACTTCTCTATCAGACTTTCTCTGTCCTCCAATATAGCTATATCCACCATATAGGTGATATTTACATCTCCACCTACCTAACCACTTTGCCAATCTCTCAATTGTTTCTAACTCCAGGCAGGGTAGAGGAGTACTGGTGGTTTGATCCTATCAAAACCCATCACTCAGCTCATTGACCAGGAACATTGAGAAACAAATAAGGATGAGAGGTTGAGGAGACAAAATAATGCTCACTCTTTGAGTCTTGTTATGTGATGCAGCTATGTATAAGGCTTTACCCCCTTGGGCTTTTGCAAGTAGGAACCATGAAAATTTTTTATCTTGCATCTCTAATAGTTCATATTGTGCCATACAGCCAATTATTAGGATGGCATACTTAATCATTTAACTGGCACGGTTTGAATGGACAGATTTAGCATTGGTTTTAGCAAGCACTGGTTACATAACTTTTACTTTCATGGAACTCTGTAGCTTATCATGACTCTGTCCAAATCAGTGGCTGTGGGCAGAAAAATGGCTATTCTGGTGCAGCACTAAGCCCTTGAGGAAGCATTTACAGCAGATGGGAATATATTACTATAGGAAAAAAAAGTGTAATCTATAGACTTTTAAATTTTTTAACATGTTAGAAATTTTTTTCCCTGCATTTTGCTATGTTTCTCAGTTAGTTTTCCAGGGTGGAAGACCAGGAGCTTTAATCTGTAGACAGTTGAGTACTCTAATCTTTAGGAAGCACCAGTGATATTGCAGCTTTAATGATCAGATTTCTGGTTTTAGTTGCAACACCTCTAGTCTCAGCTCTGAAATGCAGAGAGCTTTGAAGTTGTCACTTCCATTTTTACAACAAGAAAAATGCTCAACAAACTGAACAGTGATGACTTTTCTTGGACACATTAGAAAGTAGAAGCTGCAGGGCCAAGTGTCACAGTGAAATCTGGAGAGAAGGGCAAGATGAAAAGATGAAAGATGGTCCCAGCCAAGATCTGCTTACCCAGAGCAAAAGCTGCTAGAGCCATAAACTGGTGAGAAGACTGAAATGGTAGTTTTCAAAAACTGCTGGGGACTGAATGTGGACTAGCATGAGGGTGAAAAAATTCTGATGCAGTCTCAGGGGAGCTCATCTACTTTTGTGGTTTTTACCTCCACGAACCTCACCAGATTCCCACAATGAAAAAAATAATCTCCCCCACCCCACCTAGTACTTGCAAAAGAGGGGGACAAGTAACACCACAAAAGTTCTGTAGGGTGGGGGAAGAAGGCCCATTGTATTGACCATGCTTTTATTTTCTATATTCTGATGCTTTGACATCTTGGACCTTTGAGGATCCTAGAGGGATTGTCAATTCCTAGAGATAGTAAATAGCTCTCAAGAGAGAAAGAGAGAGCACTTTTCAAATGCAAACCAACCAATCCAGAACCCACACTCAGTCACCTCCTTTATCAGATCCTCACACTCTTGGCCAGTATCCACCTGCCTTTATCAACTAGGGGTAGTCCAGAGCCCACCAAAGCTATTATAACTAGTCAATCCTAAGATTTTATCATGCTTCACCCATTCCTTCTGTGGAAACTACAATAAAGGCACTTGCCCACAGCTCCTCCATCCCCCTCTGCCCTCCTAACAGAGCCTGGTGATTCCCCATATGGCCCAACATGACGTGGCATGCCCCTTGCTTTGAAATCTGTGAGGGAGAAAAACTATCTTTTCAAGGGCAATCATCTCCAAGTCTGTTGGTCTAACTATACCTCTATTTTTAAAATTAATACATTTCAGGACACTGATTCTATAAGGGAAAGATTTTATTAGAGCTTTATCTCGCCCACCTGGAAGAGTAATTACCCAATTCCAGTTCCTGCTAGCTTTCCAGTCTCACATAAGGCATGGGGTGGGGGGAGACATAAACCAAGAAACATTTTGAAAGCTCAGAGCCCTAGAACACAGGCCAACTAAAAGACTGAGACTTAGTCATAAGATAATAAAACAAAGTCATATTAGGGGTTAGGGCCTTAATATATGAATTTTGGGGGAAAACAATTCAATCCACAACAGAAGTATGACATATATGGTAAGAGAGGAGATAAAATGAAATTATAAAATCCTCAACTAAAACCAGAGAAAACAGAACAAGAGGCAAGATAAGAAACAAAAACAAAACAAAAATACAAAGTATAATGAATAGAAAAGAGTTATAGATACAGCTGATATTAATTGAGCTATGTAAATAGTCACCTTAAATGTGAATGATATAAATACACAAAGACGTACTTTGCCAGAGAAGATAGAAAAAACAAGGTCCAATTGATGTTGTGTACAAGAAAACATAAAGACTTGGATGGTGGGGCACCTGGGTGGCTCAGTGGTTGAGCATCTGCCTTTGGCTCAGGGTGTGATCCCGGGGTCCTGGGATCAAGTCCCCCATTGGGCCCCCTGCATGGAGCCTGCTTCTCTCACTGCCTATGTCTCTGCCTCTCTCTCTTTGTGTGTCTCTCATGAATAAGTAAATAAAATCTTTTAAAAATAAAAGACTTGGATGGTGTAAAAGTACAGGGATAGAGAATATGCTAATAATTATTATTAGCCTAGGCTAATAATAATAGCATAGAGAATATGCTAATAACTATTATTAGCGTAGGCTAATAATAATAAAAAGAAAGCTGTAGTAGCTATGTTAATTTTAAACAAATCAGAAGTCATAACAAAGAAGTGATAAAGAAGGATATAGCAAAAGGATAAAGAAGTAAATTCTTTAAGAATATATAATAAGGCTTAATGTGTATGGACCCAGCAATAGAGTATCAAGCTCTAAAGGCAGAGCTGATACAACTGCAAACAGAAATAAAGAAATATACTATTACAACTGCTCCTTTAATAGTCCTCTTTCAGTAATTGATACATCAAGCAATTAGAAAATCAGTAAGGATAGAGTTGTAATTCTGTTCTATTTAGATCCACTTTTCTTGGGATAAACCAGAAATGCCAACCAGTGGACCCAAGAAAATCCCCAAAAGGAAAGGCTGTTTGTATTAAGCATATTAAAGGCAAAAAGTAGACTAAGGTCCCCCCGATAGATTGCTACTCCTTGTTGACTGATGGGTCTGAAAGTAAAAACGAAGTACTTATACCTCAGCCTTCTTCTCTCCTTTTTTGGGGGGACTTCTTGTGAAGAAGCATATCCTGGATTCCTCCACAATGTGAGCATTCCATGCTGAGACCAGTGACTGTCCAACTACTTGGATATAAGTTAGTAAAGCTATGTAATTATGGGGTGCCTACTAGCAATGCCATTTTCTTTCAGCCCAAAACCATTCCCTCCAACCCCAAAATAATGTAATAATGTTAATATTTTGGTTTCTGTATGAATGCTATGACTCAGGTTTGGTTTCAAACTCAGGGAACAAGGTTGTTACTTACTAGCTTCCAAAACCCCATAACAGAGAACATAATTTATCATTTCCTGATGACTCTAGGAAAATGGTTTTGTTATGTTGAGCAATAATATTTTTTAAAACGGTTTTTATTTATTCATGAGAGACACACAGACAGAGGCAGAGGCATAGGCAGAGGGAGAAGGAGAAGCAGGCTTCCTGTGGGGAACCCGATGCAGGACTCTATCCCAGGACCCCGGAATCACGCCCTGAGCCGAAGGAAGATGCTCAGTCACTGAGCCAGCCACCCAGAGGTCCCTGATCAGCAATATATTTTTTGCCCATTAAGTAGAGATATGTGACAAGTAGCAATGACTCAGCAGCTCAGAGATGTTGGGGCCCTCCCTGCAAAGTCACAAGATGTTACCCCAGCTCCAAACATCACAGTCTCATCCAAGGGATAAAAAAGGAAAGAAGAAAGGCACATTTATTTCAATCTCAAGGGAATGCAAAAATGTTTCTAAAAATTCCCCCAACAGATACTTATGTTTCATTGACTAAACTGTGTCATGTGGTCACTTATTGCTTCAAGAAGTTTGGGGAAATGAGTAGGTAGCTTTTTCAGCCTTTATGGTGGAAAGTGACAAATGTGAGAGGGGCTGATAATGCCCATGGAGACAGCCAACCAGGAGGGTCAACCACAATATGGACAGTGATGCTTCATTTAGGGGCTTTTGAATGGAAGGGTTTTGTGTTTCATTTGGTGAAGATTTATTGTGGGTGAATTTCTCTTATGTTATTTTTTTTTCTTGTTTGTGTATTCCCACCTGCACTGCTTTCAACAACCATATAGCTTAGTAGTAACACTTTGGTGGGGGGAAGAAAAAGTTCATGAGCTTTATGATAGTTTCCCTCAGGCTGAGGATATTTTTTGCTTTTACTCAGGTTTCATACATGTGTCTAGCGTCATTAATGTTACTAGTTTCTGACTTACAAATAAAGGGTAGTCTTATTTCTAAAGTAAAAAATTTCACATTAGTTTTCTTACAGTTGCTTGTTTGGGTTTTACAAAGAAGAATCTTGTTTAAGATTTGGATTATTTAAATTCTGCTAATACTTGTTGGAAATTATTCAAAATGTGGTTTCCATTTTTCTTTTGTGTTACTCTTGTGACATTGTCCCTGCTTTCTTCTTCTCACGACTTGAAGTTTAGCCAGTTAGCAGTGGAAGCTGCTACTCCTACAAATTTAGTTCAAATGTTTTCACAATTCTGAATTTCATTTAGACTGACGTGGGTTTCACAACAGATTCAATTCTTGCTTTTTATAAAAACTTAAAAGCATATCAGGAAGATTTTTCCCTTTCAACTTTGAAACTTTTTATTAATAGAACAGTATTACATTATGATGTAATGTTTGTTGACTTTGCAGAGATTTTTCTAAAATGTCTTGATCTGGATTGGAATTGGCAAAACATAGTAAATCTGACTGGATTTGTTTATAGTATTAACTGTTACAAATATAACTCCATGTTTTGAAAGTTTCCTATTTTGTTTGGTTAAAAAAAAAAAGGATAATCTGCCATGTGTGGCATTTAATTAAAAAGCACATACATACAGGCTTTAGGTCAATCTTTCGAGGAAAAAAAGAAATATTAAGAGAAACTGGCCTTTAAATTTGCAGTTAAATGAATCTAGTATAAATTTAAAAAAAGGTGGCTTTCCATGTAGGTATTTTTCACCTATCCATTAATTTTCAGGTTTTCCACATCTCCTTACACATGGATCACAAATTGGAGAAGGAGCATACTGATAACAAACAGACCAAGACAAAGATGCCATACGTCACTTTTGCACAAGCTTGCCACCAGAATAATTAGCGCAGAATCCGCCTCTCATCATGGGGATAAGACTGGCCTTTTGCTGTGTGCGTGAGTGGCCCACATCGCACGGCCAGGCGAGGCTGGCACACAGAACACAGCTGGCAAATCACGCTTAGGCACTTGCTGTCTCAACTTGCTGTTTGGAACCGAGGCTGCCAGACCACTGCTAAAATTGATTGGCGTTCACACTTCATTTGAGTGGGTTTGCATTTGGACGAGGTCTTCATTTTCACCTTTCTTGCTATTTCCTGAGGAAAATGAGCAATTCTGCTTGGCTGGTGTGCTTTTCAATTCTAAGATTGTTCAGTTACTTTCCCCCTACCAACCTTCCTTTATAAAAGAAAGGTCTGCATATTTAAGCTTGTAGGTAAAAGGTTGTTATATTCAACTGCATTTTTCAAGTAGATTTTTTTCTTTCTTTTTTTCTTTCTTTACTTGGCTTGAATGCTGTGTGAATGGTTGCTGACTGTGACCATTACGTACATAAATTCATCATTTACCTACAGAATAAGGGCAAAATTAAACTGGGGGAAATGACCTTATATCAGGTTTGGGGGAGTTTGAAGCTGACTTAAAAGGGTTAAGAGTTGTTGAGGTGCCTTCCCCCTCCCATACATTCTTTCCACTGAATGGGAACAATCTGTTTCACAAGGATCTGGCTTTGGTCAAGTGGATTTTAGAAATGTGACCCTGTACTCAATTCATTCAAAGCTGTGAAGCATCTTTTAAATCTTAACAAGAGAGTGCTACCCATTTGATTTTTTAAAAAAAGCTAACAACAATGTTCCTAATGCCACACTGGATCGGAATTCAGAAAACTTCTGTACTAACCTTCAGCAATATAAAGGACATACACATATTTATTATATATATATATTTTTAATTTTTTTCATGGAAATAACCTGGGAAAAATGAAGCTAAAAAAACTGACCTGAATTCTCCAGATCAACTAATTGTCTGGCACAAACTACCTTAACAATTCTATATTTCCACACTGTTCTCCTCTAAAATTGTATGTGATCAAAAGCAAGCTCAATGTATCATTTCAATTTTGAAATGAAACTGGATCTGTGATTACAGCAAAATGCAAAGGGTTTTTTGTTTGTTTGTTTGTTGTTGTTTGCTTTTTTTTTTTTTTTAATAAACCCCAGATCTCAGTGCTTTTTGCATCCTCTTCTTTCTGCTTGGCAGTATTTCTCTTTTTCCACTTTTATTTCCTTTGCTACTGGGCAGACCCCAATATGCCACTCAAGACTTGGCTTCAATGTCTCAGTGATGATTTTTATGACTCTGCCTCTACTCTTTCATTTTAAAAAGTGAACGTATTAAAACTATTATCTGTAGGAAGTACACAAGTGCTGGGAAATGCACTGGAATCCAAGATATCATCTTTGTTCCAAGGAGCATGTCACTTAACCTTTGTCCTTCCCACAATCCTTGGTTATACTTGGACCACAGACCTTCTCATTTGTAATGTAGTTTTACCTTCATTTCCATCTTTCTCCAGACCTGCACTATCCAATAGGGTAGCCCCATGTGCTTCTTCACCATATGCAGTGAGTCCAAATTGAGATGTGCTATAACTGTAACACCAAATTTTAAAGGATTAGAATGTACAAACAACATATAAAATATCTACTGTTTTACATTATATTCCTATAACATAGTGATAATATTTGGATATGCTGAGTAAACTAAATTATTAAAATCTATTTCACCTGTTTCCATTTTCTAATGTTGCTCTTAGAAAATTTAAGATGACAAATGTGGCTAGAATTATTATATTTCTATTCAGCAGCACTACCCTACATTATATGCATCTCCAGCATAAGGATCATGTTTTACTAATTTCTGCAATTAACTCTTGATTACGCAAAGAATAATGGTGTCTGATAAACATATGGTAACTGAGTATATATTTAAATAGATATTGTCAATATCCCACAACTAAGAACAAGATGCTAATCTGAGGAGTCAAGAGTTACTTTAGGATTGAAACCCTGATGTCTTCTAAATTTTTTGTTTTTTGCTTCTTAAGATCTAACAGTTTGGGAACAGTTCCAATGTTTTCTCCTTACAGATGATTTGATTTAGTTACCTCTACAACCTGTTTTTTTTGTGTCCATTATCCTTTCTCAGCTATTTGACCTGGCACATTATACAGAGATGATTTTCCTCAAATGCTGCCTGACTGTTCAGCAGAGGAACATATGCTATAGCCTGACTCTTTGTTTGGCGGGATCACTAGCTAGAGTTGTAATGAAAAAGACGGCAAGTAATAGTACCATGCTCCAGCAAATCTGCTCATTTACTGCTGGTAATTCCAGTTAGATGTCTGGGAAGCCTCAGGAGATCCATAATCCATTTTTCATGAGTTGCATAAAAGAGAGCAAAATCTCTGGGAAATTCAGTGTTGCTTTGGGAAGTCCAAGATTTAGGTAAGATATTATTTCCTATTGGCTTCTAGAATCTATTTAGCCTCTTAAGACTTCAGTTTTGGGAGTTTTTTTGGTGAGGGTATGGAGACATAAGGGCTGTTAGAATCTTATTTGCTGTTGTCCCAAAATGAATGAGAGGTAAAGTAAAGCATACTAAAGATATATGTCAGTTAAATGCAACATGTAATCCTGGGTTTAGATCCTGGAGCAAAAACTGAATATTTATGGAATGATTGACAAAATTTAAATGAAATATGTAAAACAATAATATCACAATGTTAATTTCCTAATTTTGATAATTGCATTATGGTTATATGTATGTTCACTAACATTCATATTATTTATTTTTCAAAGTAAATTTTCATATTTTATAAAATTTTGTGGCCTTGGTCACTTGAAGAGGTTTTCTCATTTTTTAAATTCCATAATTATAAATATAACTATGTAATATTTATAATATATTCATATTGAACTTTCTGAACAACATAGACTTCTGGTGAGCAAATAATATTCTCTGTCAATTACTTTAGATAATTAAAATATATTTAAACTGTTGAATAAAGTTATTAGTAGATAATCAGATGAAATTAAACCAAATATGTATGGATTTTTCATTATTTTTGCTCTCTTTATCAACTTAAAATGTGCATGTTCACCCTAAATTATCTCTTTAAATCTGCTTTAAAAAATTCAACTTACTCTCAGAATTCTGAGGGGATCTCATATCCCGTGTTGTGTAAATTAACTTTTATTCCTGACTCGGGTATTGGAAGTTATTCACTGTTGAGGAACAAAGTGAAATGATCCGGTTGACATTTTAGAAAGGTATCTGTGGTGACCCTTTAAAGCAGAGATGACAAAGAGGAGAGACTGGGAGTATTGCAATTGTATCTACCACAGATGACAGGGACCAAAACTAGAACAGAGGTAATAAGCATAGAGCAGGGGGTCCAGTTTTAGGAGCTGTTTCAGAGGCAGTATCATACCATATCAGTTCCTGTATCGAGGCAAAAAGATTTCATGTTTACACCAGAGTTGCCAAGACTGGTGACCCCAGGAAGGCGAACCTGAAATAGGGTGCCCAACAAAAGGTACGTAGGGAAGAT
Organism: Canis lupus familiaris; assembly: GCF_011100685.1. NCBI lineage: Eukaryota > Metazoa > Chordata > Mammalia > Carnivora > Canidae > Canis > Canis lupus. The sequence continues at coordinate 78,749,966 of NC_049222.1, read as the reverse complement.
ATTTTTGCACTGTTTTATCATTGCTCATCATTTGGAAAGTTCTCTTCTTTACTATACTTTCCTAAAGATACATTTTCCATAAAACTTCAGGTATGAGTCTATTATTGCTAAGGTCTGGGGAATTTGCTAGGAGAAATTTGTGAATCAATTGAGAGAGTGTTCTAGTGAGCCAGACTTGCCCATGTACATCTGCAAGACTGATAATGTTTTACAGAGATGATCCTGATCATGGACCACTTTGCTCTTTAACTTTTCAGATTTGCCACAGAAGTATATACCCAGCTTTAGATCGTTACCATGTAAAGGAAGGGGGCAGCCGATACCTTCCTAACCGGTCATCATTTATTTTCCCCCAATTAAGATATTACAGGTAGGCAAACCTCCCCCACAGAGAAGAGGCTTTTGTTTTGTTTTAAGAAAAAAAAAAAGAAAAGAAAAAAATAATCTTCTATTCCAATATATGTCACATATAAAGCAACCCAGGAAAAACCTGATTGAGTCAAAGGCAGATGTGAGAGCTTAAAATGCTAGTCACAATCAAAAACCTTTTCATCAAAAGCTGACTGACGGCAACTGGCCAACACCTTCACTAAGTGATCTGCTAAAGAATCTCCAGCCAAGGGGCAGAAATGAATAAAGTGAAAATTACTGCTATTACCCTGAGTTGAAGATGACCGATCAGGCCAAACCGACCTTGAGGATTGAAAGTCAGTGAGCCGAAAGTCATGCCACAGACCCAGTCTGCTCTGTGTCCCAGGGATCCTGCCTCTCCCATCAGCAATAATCACTGCTAATAGCCTGTCATCGCCCACTTTGCGCCACCGCAAAGAGCACCACGAGTGCCACAGCCACACTGCCGCATACCTTTCTTCGTCAGGACACGAGATCTGCTATCATCCTTTCAAATCTGTTCTTTAAAGAGATTTGTTTTCTTCAGTTTCCAAATTCCCTTCAGTATGTGTTTCCCATCTCGGACACACACACACACACACACACACACACACACACACACACAAATCCTTGACTCTGAATTAACTAATTTATCTTGGTATTACTTTGATGTACCCTTAATCTAAATTATCTTTAAACAACACGAAATAATCTCTCAATAGCTTAATTTTGCCACTCCTATTTGCATTTTAGCTGATGGTGGTGCAGTAGTTGTGTTGTTTGGTATCCACTAAGCAGTTTGCTGTTTCCCCGGGATCCTCCACCAACATACACACACACACACACACACACACACACACACACACACCAAATGGAAACGTTTTTCCATATCTTCTACAATGAGTGAGTTTTGTTTAGCAACTAACTGTCTAGATAGGGTTTGAAGCAGTTGGTGCTGAGGATAATGCCAAGGATTCAATGACTAGTGATGAAAAGAGTGGTTTAATTGTCTAAAAATGCATCCATTCTTGTTATGTGCTCTGCAGCCAGTCTGTCCTGCAAGGAGGAACTGACTCACACACTGGCTGGCTCTCTTGCACTATCACATCGCATTCTCCATTAATCCTCCAGATAAAAAGAGGAGCCCAACAAGCGCCAGTTCCAGACACATATCCCTCTCCCTGACAGCTCCTGTCCTACCTAGATGCAAGTGCCAAAGTTTTGCTATTAAAAGTTCTATCCTTGTTAGCTCCTACACCCATGAGAATCCAGCCTGGCAGTGGGTGAGTGCATCTGACCCACAAGCACACTAAACCTAGAAGCAATCTCCTGTGCCTGGGGTGCATTTAGACCTCTGAGTCTCATTGCACTCCCCATGTGTGTGGCTGGTCTTGCTGATGAGCCCATGCCTGGGACTTTGAGCAGATCTCCAATATAGCTCCCTCAAACTAAGGCCTAACCTTGATGAACCTTGACAACCTTGACTGCTTCTGCCAATGCCTTCTCACAGGATTAGATCTTACTCCTCAAATCAACCCAAATTCTTGATGCTGAGAATTGCCACCAAGTCCTTTAGAATTGGCCACCCTGGAGTAGTGGCTTTTAACCATGAGTATGCATCAGAATCAGCTCAGAATTTAATTCTATCCTATGGGAATGAGAAATACTGCCTGAGGTACCAAGGCCAGCCTGGAGCAGTATGGCAACAAACATAATACGATGGATACATGATTCTAGTTGGAATCTTCTTCAAATAATTTTAGAAGTGGTCATGCTATAAATCATAAAGTAATCTAAAAATAACAGTATGGAAATGATTATTATGATCATTTATTGTCATGTTCATCATGGCATGATTAAATTATTGCTTCAACAATTTCTTCCCATTAGGGAATCTTCCTCCAACTCTCCTGTGAGTCATCCCTCCTGAATCTCATGCTATCTGGCACTTTCCAGTTCCCCTGACCCATCAGGTCTATAACCATAGAAATCTGTTGGCACCATCCAAGGACAGACATCCTGAATCACTTGTCTTACATCATCTTGCAGCACAGTCCTTGTTTTTTTTCTACCCGCTCTGGCTTTTGATTTCAGGGTTCAACTTGACTTATTACCACTTATGGTCAGTCCTGCTCTGCAGCTTAAGGAAGACAGTTCTTTTCTTCATCATGAATCCAACTTCCTCTCCAGGCCAAAGACCTTTAGCTGCCCTTATCGAACTGTCCATTTGGGGTTGGGGATGCACAAGTTTATTTATGAGTTGTAGAGTTATTGAAATTGTTTTTGTTTTTATATCTATGTATATAAAGATATATTAATAATATCTTCTTAATGAAAGAGGGAGAAAAAAACAAAGTAACTTCCATTTTGATAAAAAGGGAAGCTAAACAATATAATCCACCAGATTATCCTCTCTGTAATAAAATTATCAGCTTTCTATAAGCAGAACCCTCACCAATTTCCCCACAGCCTTCTCAATTAATTCCCACTATTTCTCAAACCCTTCTTTTGCACCTCCACTATAGCTAAATTTAGGATGCTCTGAATGCTAGATCTTTCTCACAGTACAACCTTTATATGTGGATTTAGCATGCCACTCTCCTAATCCAAAAGATGCATTGATCTTATATTTTCTTTTTTTTTTTAAATTTTTTAATTTATTTATGATAGTCACAGAGAGAGAGAGAGAGAGAGAGAGAGAGAGGCAGAGGGAGAAGCAGGCTCCATGCACCGGGAGCCCGATGTGGGATTCGATCCTGGGTCTCCAGGATCGCGCCCTGGGCCAAAGGCAGGAGCCAAACCGCTGCGCCACCCAGGGATCCCGATCTTATATTTTCTACAGAAGTGACATGACCCTCAATTGGTGGGCTATAGCACACTAGAAGTGACTGAGAATTGGGGGAATTCAATATTATAATTCCAAACCATATTTGGAAAACTTTCAAAAACCAGATATTGTTTCCATAATAAAGCCTATAAAAGGGACAGTTCATTTGCTTATTCATTTAACAGCTCTTCATCACATGCACACTATGTAGAAGGCATTATTCTAGTTATGCTAGTTGCAGACCAAAGTTTTACTGGCATGGTAAGCAGTTGCAGACAAGCTGGGAAGGAGCAGTACTGAAACAAAATGGCCAAATTAAAATCTCAGGAGGGTCCACAAAGTGAAAAACTGTAGTTGTACTTCCTTAAGTTCCAACTTTGTTTTTTAGCAGTCTCTACCTGAGCCATCATAGAAGACTAAATGATGGCCTCCCAAAAAATATGTCCATGCCCTAACTCCTGGAACCTCTGAATGTTACCCCATTTGGATAAAGGATCTTGGAGATGTAATTAAGGATCTTTAGATGAGGTCATTTCCAGGTTTATCCAGGTGGGACTTAAATCCAATGCCAAGTGTCCTTATGAGAGTCACAGAAGAGAGACCCCAGAAAAGAAAGCCATGTGAAGACAGAGGCAGAGATCAGAGAGATGCAGCCACAAGCCAAGGAGCACCAAGAGCTACCAGAACATGAGGAAGGAAAGGATTTCCAGAGGGATTGTGGCTGTGTTGACACACCTTCGTTTCAGACTCCTGCCTCCAGAACTGTGAGAGAATATATTTCCGTGTTTTAACCACCAAGTTTCTTGTAATTTGTTACAGCAACCACAGGAAACTAATAAAGCCATATACTCTAATTTGCAGTAAGTTTTCCTTACCCCAAAGCAATAGAGGGTGTGCATACTTGATATACAATAAATCCTTAATGGACTCCAAACCAATTGCTTTATACGGTTTAAGGAACAGCTCTGGGGTAGCGCAGATGTAAAGGGTAACCTCAATTGATTCTGCACATACAATATTTGTAATCTTACTTTAGGAAAGAAACTACATTTTTCTTTCCTTGGCTACCATGAGCTAAATCAACCAAGAAAGGAAAAACATATCACAAAATATCCCTGATTTTTTTTTCCCAAATGCAACATGCTCAACTTTCAAGGGAATTGTTCTCCAAATAATTCCGGAAACATACTTTATTTATATTTTGCACAGGATGTACACTAATCGGACACTTATTTTTTATTCCTTTCAAAGGTCTGAGACATCTCCCACTAATCTCTTCTCTTTAGCTACTAATAAAATAAGTCACTTATAAATGCATTTGCACTTTGCAAGAGTGGATTTGGAAATCCAGCATTTATTCTGAAGTCATTCAGAGTTCTCATTTTGTTACACAGCAATTATAACATAAACCACAAACCAACAGCACACCATACTCAATGCTAAAGGTACAGAATTTCCACATTCAAATGAAAGAAATTTTAAACAAGGGCCAAGCATAAGATAGCACAGAAAATAGTATAACATTTGTGGAAAAATAAAAATGAAACATGGAAAGAAGAGAAAAAGTTATCAGTGATTTTTCTGTACACTTGACCCGAGCTACCTAAACATCACTTGGGTTGTTAATTAAACATTAAGAAAAGATAAATGACAGAGGAAGGAAGAGAGAATAAATAAAACCCTGAGTGAGAAATTCCTGACAAATGTGCCTTACTGGTTAATTTTCACGTCCAGAGCTGAGCAACATCTGCACCGCTTGCATTTCCTTTCATTACCCGGACACCAATCACTTGCTCATTTATCATTTCTGTACATTCGGTATTATTGAAATGTGATGATTCATCACTTTCCATTGATCAAATAACATCCAGAATTACCTTCCAAATGCTTTGCATAGAGAAGTGACCAAAGAACTAAGAATCTGTGAGGCTTCTTTTTAATAGCACTTTTGGGAAAAGATTTGGTAAGCCTGATTTCTTATAATTTCTCCCATTAGCATGGAGACCAGGCTCTCCGCTGGCTCCATGGGCCTGTTCATTCCACATGCTTTCATGTGTAAATAGACAAAAATTGCTGTCAATTGAGAACATTTGGGAGCCATTTGCCTGGCCTTCTCTTAAGTAAAAAATACAAAAAGATCTAGGAGCAAATAGATATGACTATTATATAAGAAGACATTTTAGTATGTTGCTTGGGGAGTCAGTCCAGGGAACACACCATCTTATAAGTGAGCTGATCAGACTTTGGAGACTGTCATCTTTGCAGAAAGTGGCTGCTTTCACTGGTGTAGGTGTGTGTACTGAGTGGGAAAAATATGATCTACAGGCGAGTCACTTTGCCACCCTCTCAGAGCCTAGCAATGATTGTAATGGATGTGTGAATTTTCCTTTTCCAGGTGGCAGAGTGTCATTTAGAGAAGCAGGCAAACTGAGGATTTAGTTCACTCTGATGTGTTTATCCTACTGGAAATTCGTAGGACCTCTATGGCATGGCAGTTACACATCCAAATCTAGTTTTGGGCAAACTGTTGAAGGCAGCTACTCCCTACATTTCCCTCCACAGGTAAGTACACCTTAAAGCATAAGCCGAATTCGGTGAAAGAATGTGGACAGCTGTGAAAGGACATGATCACTTCAAAACTTAATGTGAAAAATCTCTTAAGACACATGTTAGATTCTCTCTCCTTCCTTCCTTCCATCTTCCTCTTTCTCTGGCAGGCAGAAAATGGAAAATTGGTCTGTCTAGGAGACCAAGCATGTGGTAAGGTAACCTCTGTGCTGGGTGCTTTATCTCAACTAACTCAGTTATAAGAACGACATTGTCTTTGGAGAATCCTGAGCCCAGTCCACTGCAAACTGTGGTAGAATGAATGTACAGCCAGATGGCCAACACCCATTCAATCATCTTCCTCCTATACCCTGACAGCTCCAGCAAAAGAGCTAAAAAAAAAAAAAAAAAAAAACAAAACAAAACAAAACAAACAAACAAAAAAACCCACTCACTCAGTGGGAAAATTCTAGAGCTGAGGCAATAATTAAGCAGACTGCATGGGAAAGTCTTCTGAAATAAAAAACCAGTGGGCAGCCATGAGAAAATATTATATTTATCCCTGGGCACCATGCTAGGAAAGAGCACCCTTGAGGGCAGATATCCAGATGAAGGCTATGCAAGCTGAAGGCAGTAAGACTGTCTTGGACTATAGACAAGAATAAAACCAAGGTGTCAGGTAGAAAGGAAGGTAGGACATGATCTGGAATCTGGAAAAGAACTGACACAAAGAGAAGCATAGGTGATGCCAGACAGTCTAAGACCCCGAGAGGGAGGATATGAGGCCCAATGCCAGGAGGGCTCTTAGCTTTGTGCAAGAAAGAATTAAACAGCAAGCCATTTAGAGAAAGGGATAAAGGTTTATTATGTGTAAAAGTAAGGAAGGAGCTATTTGGGATAGGAAAGTGGTCTCTCCTCCCAAATGAGGAAGATGACCCTCCTCTGCCTCTGACAAAAGGTTTTATATAAGCTTTTTGTTCTCTTTTTTAATTAGTTAACTGTACAGGGAGGGGCTTACTCTTTAACTTGGGGTTTATCACTTATAATAGGTGGTTGGTTTTTTCATTGTTTTACGGTTGTGATTATGGTTGTAAAATTACCCACAGGGAGCAATTTTAAGAATGTGCAACCTATGTGGCTTTTACTATTGGAGGGAGTGGGGTTTTGTGGTTTTCCATGAATCAGATCTTGTGACTCTTTTTATGACCTGCTGACTTTTGGATGAAGGGTCAGCCTGAAACCAAAATGACTTTCCTTTGGTCAACTTGTCTTCCTGGCCTTCCTTCCCTTATACCTCATCATCATCAAGTCAGATGCAAGTACAATGGATAACTCCATGAGAATTAATAGTTTTCAGTTGATATTTGAAGTAAGGAAAAGACTTTTAGACAGATGCATCCCAGTGTGACCAGGCTTACACAAATCGTCTCTATTCTTAAAGGCTGAGGACAATTTAAAGTAAGCCTAAATCCTAATTCTAGAACCTGTGTCCCTCCAGAAGGAATAAGGTGTGATACACTTCCAGAGATACATAAGTAATAATCCCAGAGTTTTTGAAAGCCCCCTGCAGCAAAGAAGGCCAAGCCTTGAATTGCCTTCATTGACTATTGTCTTAACATTTATATTTTCCATTGATTTGAAAAAAAATGATTTTAAAAGAAATACACTACCCAGGGACTTGTCAGAAATATTCCAATTTGTATAGAATGAGTTTTGCCTTTTCAACCATATTTCAACACAAATATGAAACTGTATCCTCAAATGAAGAAAGGATGGCACCAAAACAAAAATGACATTTAAGATTCTTAGCATTCACTTGGTGTATTGTTAGAGACACCTCAGGAGTCTCTCACATACCTCGAGTGAAAATAAGCTAAATGAACACACAATAGTCACAATGTCATAGTGATTTCAAAACATGTACAGTCTGTCATTTATGTTAATATATTTTAGCAGAAAAATCACATACATATGTAATAATTTATATGCCTTAATATATGTCATATATGTGATTATATATATATTTTTTATACACAGGTATAAAAAACCTACATACATACACATATACAAAGCGTACACATGCATGAGTGTGATATAAAGCCAATATGCCAAACAGTAAGTAATCATTGTTAAATCTAGATGATAAGTTCCTGATTGTTCATTTTACTCTTCTATTTTTGTATACCTTTGAAAGTCTTCGTGATCAAACATCACATACACAGGGGTTCTAACAAATAAGGCCAGTGGCCCTCATTTTGTTAGGGAACCCCACTACCTCAGTGCCACATGAAATGCCTCCCTCATTCATTTATTCACTGGATTTTTCCTTTACCCCAGGTTTCTAGCATCTCTCCGTATCAATAAAAAGCACTCAAAGATGCTTATCTGTGTTTAGCCCATGTAAGTGACTCATCTTTACCCAAGTCCAACTCCCAGTCTCCATAGTAGCATTTCAGAAGCTATCAATCAATGTATGTTGATACCAGGCTCTGACTAATTGATAATTAAAGAGAATCTAACAACTTCAATCTGATTAATATTGAAGTAGTATTGATGAAGGGGGGGAGGGGAACAGTTTTCTACAAAAGCTTTTGGAGAAAAAAACTCCAGCATTAAAGTATCAAATATACAAAATAAAAGGCCATGTCAGGTGCCATAGTAAGCCCAGGCTGAAAGGAATATCCAGCAGGTAATGAAGGCCTGAACAACCTGGCACTGGCTGCCTAATTCCTCACCTGGCCTCTCTACTTCAATCTAACTTAGTAGATGACAAAGCCTTTGTATTTGGACATTTAGGGGAGGAGAAGTTGGCCAAAATCTTGGTGAGAGAAGAGGGCATTAAGAATTTATCAATATATTCTCTCTCCACTATCTTCATAGCTATGCTCCCAAACATGTTTGTTACAGATGAATTTGCTGTCGGGAGTCAGTTAAGAATTTATGAAGTAAACATGGGTTAGAGAGACAGGAGTCACAAGCACACCTATGAAAATATTTAAAACATTGTTTATATATACAGTAATAAGAACAACAAAACCAGGAAGAAAAGCCAATGACAACATGTAAGTAAAGAAAAATATCGATAGCTTTTTACATATTTGGAATTTGTAGTAACTGGTTACTAAACAACACATTTCCCTGGTCTATCCCTAGCTCACTAAGAAACCTTGAGAATAGCCTTTCCCCACAATGAGGGTCATGAGTTTGTTTTGCTTTGATGCAGTACTATCATATACAAAGACACAAAACCTGTTTGATTCCCCCAATCTATTTGTTAATTGTGTTTTGTTTTGATTTTGTTTTTGTTCCTACTAGTCAGAGCAAATTGTGCAAGTTGTCATGAATGTAAAAAGCGGTATGTGTTTGAGTTTGAGTCTGGGAGTGTTAACTTAATTAAACAAAGAGGCCATTAGTCTGAGGTGGCTCTGATGGCCTAGTAGCCTGTGTGAGCAAACCAACAACTAAGCCGCTAATGCCTCAAGGTCAAGAAATCAAAACCTACAAACATTGAACCACAAACAGCCAGCTAGGTCTTCTGAATTAGGCAACCACCTAAACTGCAGCCAATCAAATCATTTCCCTGCTTGGCTTCTACATCTTCTCTATAAAATTTTCCCCCAACTCCTATCCGTGGAGTGCCCCTGACCCCTTCTGAGTCTAATCAATTTTTGATCAAATATATTCTTGACATTCTTAATATGCCTCAGTTTATCTTTTAACAGGAGAAGGAACTGAACTCTCATGAATGAAAGCATTGATTTCTAGTGGCATACCTGACCAGTGGGAAATCTGGTATAAAACCTCTTGATTCTTGGGGCTCCTGAGTGGCTCAGTTGGTTAAGCATCTGACTCTTGATTTCAGCTCAGGTCATGATCTCAAGGTTGTGAGATCGAGGACCACATCAGGCTCCACACTCAGCGGAGACTCTTCTCCCTCTCCCTCTGTCCCTTGCCCTCCCACCTCTGTGCTCTTGAGTGTGTGTGCTCTCTCTCTCTAAGTAAAAATAACCTTTTAAAAAAAACTCATCTGATTCTCCCCATTATAATGAAGCCACTAAACAGATTATATCCGAATTGTGAAATTAAAATAACTTTGTTGGCAAAAAGCCTAGGGGTATACAATTGTCTTAAAGGTAAAAGCTCATTTTATTTTCTTACCTTTTTTTGTTTAAATTTTTTCCTGGCCATCTCAAGCCATGAGTAATTATTTACTATGTTGGGGTCCCCTGGGTGGCTCAGTTGATTAAGCTTCTGACTCTTGATCTCAGCTGGGGTCTTGACCTGAGGGTCCTGAGTTCAAGCCCCACATTGGGCTCCACATTGGGCACAGAGCCTTCTCTAAAGAAAAGATCATAATTTACTGTGTAAAAGTCTTGTTTCTTAATCTCTACTGCATACTTTTCCTCAACCCAAACTAGCTATCAATGCCTTTGAGTCTCTGTCTTTCCCTGACTCTCTCTCCAGATATATATATCCCTTAACTCACAGATTATTTCTGAAAAGTGTCGCTTTACTTCCTGGATTTGATCAGTGAGTTTACAAAAGCACCTACGGTGAAAAAATGACACAAAAGACAGAGAATACATTTTTCTCTCTTCGGTATTTTGCATTAAGTGAAGAAGTAGGTTTTGCTCTTCTGCTTTTCCCTAGATAGTTCACAGTCCACTCCCAAGCAACTCCCTCCACCACCACTCATGCATCCTACTTCTGTGAGAACCAGAAAGATATATAAGCCCTGATGACTCTGCTTCTCTGGGCACTGCCGAAGCAATGGTGTGAAGAGGCGTGTGATGGCCCAGGGACGCTGGCATCTCCTCCAAGCTGGGAGATGGAGCACTGCTTGGAATTTCTCTCTATTTGAGAGAGCCTGTCACTGGTGTCCTGTTTCTCAGAGCATCTTCCCCACTGGTCAACATAATAAGGAACTCATATGAAATTAAATCTCCTTCTACAGGAAATATGATTTAGGTCCTTAGGTTGGTCTTGATTTGCAGGAACAGAAGTCCCTTAAGCCATTATCCTTGGGCCAGAACACTAATAATAAAGGTGCCATTTCATAGAGTAAACATTCACACAGAAAGAAACCGTAGAAAATCAGTGGTGAAATTAGTCACTGTTCTTGTATTGTCTTTCTGAGAAATGAGATGCATTTAAAATAGCACCCTGCGCTTTAGGATGAGAACCATGATTAATGACAATGCTTCACCTTATCCAGCAAGGAAAAGAACTGTGCATCAAAACAGACACAGGATATCTTAAAAATTGTAGTTGGAGTGGGAAATGTATTTTCTCTCTTAAAAAAAAAAAAAAAAAAAAAACAGGCTAGTAATTGCTTCATCCTTTCAAAGGGTTAAACATTTCTGATTAGGTTTGGTCATGCATCACATTTTGAGTGCCTAAGCTTAAAGACACACTTCATTGAATCCCATCTAGCAAGCTTCATGCTTATGAAGGTGTTCCTCTTGATTGCTTCTCATCTGGGCTACAAAACGATTGGGTTGGAGACTGACATTGATTAAGTGCAAGAGAACCATGTTTTACTGTGACAGCTGCTAGGCCTCTGTCAACAAATCAATGTTGTGTGTGTGTGTGTGTGTGTGTTTCTTTTCGTCTTAACTCTCCCATTAGCATCCTGCTGTTACTAGAGATGAAAAACATCTCTATAACTGTCTGCTGATTGACCACTTTCTGATTTGCCAATCACGTAAAATGTTTTTATGACGGAAAAGGCTAACCCTTCATTCTAAACAGCTTTTTCTGCACAAATAGTGCAATTTGCTGGAATACTCCAGGGTGTGGCTGCTGTTTCTATAATTTAGAATCACAATAAAGAGTAAGTTGGATTTTGCAGAAAAATGTCACTTTACTTCTGGATTTAATCAGCAAGTTTACAAATGTACCCTGTCCATCTAGTGAATTTGGTAAGTGTTTTAGCAATGGTCTTGGCCACTGATCTGCTGTCTTGATAAGATAGTCACCCTTAATAGCTTTTTGTGCACCTAATACCCTTGGTTATTCACAATAGGGTGTGGTTGTTAAAAGCTAGCTCTTAGCATCATGCTGTGTACCAGGAACAAGAGTTGTGGTTGGGAGACAGCAAATATAGAGATCCCTAATGCAGCACTGGGTCAAAATAGAACTTTTACAGAGGTTATGCTAAAATAGCAGACTCGCCTCCTGCCTTCTCCCTCCAACAATGTAGCTTGGAACTGAGCCCTGAGCTTGCCCGACTGGAACAAATACGTAGGACAAACCCTATATGGAATGAGTAAATTACTGCCTAGTAATTAGAGCATTCTGGGACTTTTAAATGAAAAGTATATTTTCACATGCTTTTGTATGTGATTGTATTTCATAACCAAATATGTGGCCCGGAATCAAGATTTTCAGTGTCAAGCTTGGACAGGGTTTATTTTGCTCAATTTCTCCCTGTGCCTTAGGGTATTCACTCAAAAGACACAAAGAATTTCACTGAAAACTTGTTACATCTTCAACAGGCTAAAGTGGCAATAGGATTTAAGCACTAGAAGGAGCTCCTTGATATCCTGAGATGAATAGAGCCATGACTTGCCCTTAACTTCCTGCTAGCTTGATCAGCAAGCCATTAGAAATGAGGAAAGAAATCTCCTATCTTCTGTACAATGTAGGAAAAAAATCACTAGCTCAGATCCAGAAAAGCATCCCTAACTATTTCAAAGGACACAAATGGAGCAGTTAATAAGCCAGTTTCCCAAGCAATCCAGCACTGAACATGAATTCCAGCTATACACTGATGATTCACCAACTTGTTCCTCCTGGATGGCCTCAGGCCCCCTGGTAAACAAAACTCTGCAACACACACAAAAAAGGTAGCTATAGTAACATCTTTTCCTTTTTTCACCTGGGAGAGAAGAAATAGAACTACTATGGAAAAGTAATCAGGCCAAAAGAAAAAAAGAGGAAAGGGTAAAATGAACTAATTTGGGCATAAGGAAAATAGAAAGGCATTGGAGACGATATCAGAGGAGCTCCAGCTCTGTGTTCTCTGGCCCCAGGCTCCACAGCCCTGGAGGGTTTTTTAAATCACTGAGGAGTTAGCTGCCCCATTCATAGAATAGCTTTAGGATCAGGGTGGAGGAGTAATTGGAATTTTCAAAAGTTTTGAAGTTCACAGTAACATTGAGAAATAGAGTTAAGAATAGTAAGCAGATCTGCTTTTGCTCTAAATGACCAAAATTAAAAAAAAAAAAATTAATTGAAGTTAGGATAATGACCAAAATTGAAAGAGACTGTTTTTGCCTTTGACGTCATGGACATCCCAAAAGGCTCTACCAACACAATGTGTTGTGGCTCCCAGGAGATTTCTTCATATTCAACCATGTCCTACCCTAATGTCTATGATTTTAAAAACCTAAACGCTTAAGCACTAGATACTATTCATCTGTCATGAAATTAGCGACATAGAAAAATGTTGTATCAAAACATTTTATTTTTTAGAAAGAATTTATTTGACAAGAGAGGGAGGAAGAGAGGGAGAGAGAGAGAGAGAGAGAGAACAAGTAGACTAGCACCAGGCAGAGGGAGAGGGGGAAAGAGGCTCCCCACTGAGCAGAAAGCCCGAGGGGCCTAAACCTGGGGTGATGACCTGAGCTGAAGGCAGATGCTTAACTGACTGAGCCTCCCAAGGCGGCACTGCTGTACCACAGAGTTTTAAAACTTCCTTATACATATTGTACATGCTCCCTTTTTTGGGAACAACATTTGCTTTTGCTTTTCCCTCGTTTCTCTTCCCTTTATGGTTAAGAAAACTTTGCATTCCAAAAGAAGTAAAAGTTCAAATGGAACACACAGATGAGTGAAACACCTATGATTTTATTTGCCCTCAATCCATGTATGAAGGGAAGGCATTCCTTCTATTACCAGAGAGGAAACTGAGATCAGTTGTTCTGTTTCATTAAGTTCTGGGAATGCTTAAAAATCCTATATTTTTAAGAAGTTCCTATCTCTCTCCCCTCTCATCTGTGAAAGAAGGCTTCCAGACACTTAGGTGTTATGTACAGTTTTTCCATCATCTGTGGGGATTAGAGAGCCTTATGTAAACACATTACTCTCTCAACCATCTTAACATATTGCTGCAGAAGGAAGCACATCACCATGAAGTCCTCAAACCCAGCTTTATCCCATGTCTACATGACTACATACTTGATCTAACAGGGAAGGACTTAAACTTCATTTTCACCAATCCCAGGTTGAAGGCTAATAAAGTATTATCTCACCTGAAATGGTTCAAGGCTCATATTGAAACTACTATCTCTGGTGACACAAGTAATGGTATTGTGAAAGGTGAAATGAACTGTGGTCATTTCTGCCAGGAGGTTTAAGTGGAGCAGGGAGGCCACCAAGAAGATGGACCTTATTATGTATATCCCCACCAACTGGAACCATGAACTTTTCAATGGGGCCAAACTGCACATATTCCAAGGACTCTGCAAGAACATCTGCAACTTGCTACAGTGGCAGACTTTTGCTTAATGATAGGTAGCCTTAGCAACCAATTGTGTTTGACCAAAATTAGTTTTCTGCCACCAACACCAATCAAAATTCTGTGTAGGCACATACAAGCATTCCCCTTTGTCTTTAAAAACCCTGACTCTGGTTCCCTAGTGGGGAAACAATTTGTGTTGCTATCTGAATCTGTGCTCTCTGAATTGCAGTTTCAAGATCCCAAATAAATGCTTGTGTTTTACCTTAGTCCTGCTTCTTTTCTTGGTTGACAACACATACACATGTGCATTTGAGAATCCAAGAAGGAGCATGAAGTCCATTTGCAGATATACACGTTCAGGTGAATAAACATGTACATTTGATGACGTAGTGTCTTTGACCATGTTCTCTGGAAACAGGCAGAGACTGAGACTCGCATGCAGAAGGTTAACCAGGGAGTACTCTTGAGAGTTAAAGCCATAAGAGAGTGAAGATGGTGGAACTGGGCAGTGGGAGCAGCTAACTCTCACCGGATATGCTTGTTTTACTAATAAAGGAACCGGTTCCATGTCAAAAGGCTAGTTAGTGACAAAGCCATATCAAGAAAAAGGTTCCAATATAATTTCCTTTCAGGTTACCACGATTCTTAATTTTAAAATCTTTGACTATCCATTATAATCCTGCCTGTACTGGAATCACTGGAAGGATACAGAGAAAACTCATGGATCTTACCTCTGCATGGCTTACAATCTTGAGATCATCTGTTTTAAAATGTGTTCCATTGTTACTGAAAACATTATCCTAAGAATAAACCTTCGCATTATTTGTATTAGCTGTTTTATGACAATCTAATGTGAAACTCTGACCTCTTTTTCCCTGTAGAAATGTGCCCATCTTCCCATATTTTAATTATAAAGCCGATTTCAGTCATGTTCTCCTTTCTAGCTATCACCTGAATCTATCTCAAATAACTATGCCTCATGAGTGAGAGGTCTGTGCTTCTTCAGAATTAATCATACCCAATTCAGGCTCAAGTACACTCTCCCCATTCTTTGAACCTTCCTCTGTCCTTATTTAATATATTTGCAAGCCGATATTTCATTTCCCCTTGTATGCCAGATTATTTGTTGTAGTGCCATAAATTGCTCTTTTTAGAGATAATTTCTGTCAACATTACATAGGTCCTCCTGTTCCCTCCGCCCCACTGGAGATAACTGAAAGCCTCTAATCACAGGAGGTAGACACTGCAGCTGCCAGTCCTAGGGAAAGTAACCAAAAGAGCGGAGCATCCTACCCACTGTGTTGGAACGTTCTGACGTAGCACAGCAAGCCTGGCCACTGAAGCCACCCCTGTCCATATGGTGTTTCCCCGTGTCTACTTTTTTCTCTCACTGGTTTTCATGATTTATGACAAAGGTGACAAAGACAGTGACAATGATGATAACCCTATCTATCAAGCACCGACTGTGTCAAATACTTGTACAAATACCATTTTATTTTTATTTTGATCTACAAAAGGGGTGTAATATATTCAAAGTGTTGCAAACATGGCCAAGTACATACCCTACCATGTTTTTACATGATTCTCATCTTCAGAAAATAACCGTCTACCCATGCTGGCCCCCTATCTTATGCCTTCATGGAATCTTCAAAAGATATTGCCATGTTACTGGTGGAAATGTTACACAACTCCCATGTTTATTTTTCTTACAATCGTTCCACATGTTTTTTGGAATTTTTTAAATAAATGAAATTTGGTAGAACTTCTGTCTTCTTCTTTATAGCAAATAAACATAGAAATAAAAAATGGAAGGCTAAAACCCAGCATAAAACACCCTTAAAACAAATGCATCTCTCTCTCTCTCTCTCTGTCTCTCTCTCTCTCCAATTCTCCCTGAAAGCACCCATTACAGAACCCCAATGGAAAAGAAAATCCTCATGCTGCTCTGCTCTGCCCTTAAAGCCTCTCAGCACAAGCTGGTATAAAAAAAAAATCACACAAATCTAACCCCAGAGCATTAATGGGTGAGACATGTTCTTCTTTGTTTGTTGTTTTGACGGAGAGAAGGAAGAAAGAAATAATGATTTCTGTCTTTGAAAAATACAAAATTCCTTTTAATCATCTCTGGCTTATCCTCAAGCTTCCCTTCCTCCAAGAACTGCCATTCCCCACCCCCCACCCCCCGTTTTCCCTTAACACATTTCTCTTCATAGTTACTTCTAATAAAAGTGATCCTTTCTCTTCTCTCTCACTCATCTTTCCAAACTGTCCCCTAAATCCTCTTGTCTTGTAGAACCACTTCGTATAATAAAACAAACAAACCTAGCAGTTTCAGGAAGAAAGGGGAAAGAAAAACAACTGGCAACTATCCAACAGATAGCATCTTGTTCCATGCAAGATAGGTTCGAAGGAAGGGTTGATGAAGAGGGTGTGGGGGGGGTGTGGCTGGGGTTGCTAGCAGAGCTGAGTTCACCCCTCTAAATCAACTGGGTGAACTTTTTTTTTTTTTTTTTAAGCTTGCCTTGCTCCCATGACTCTCTTCAACTTCTTGCTGGAGAACTCACCCTGGGTATCCTACCAGAATCCCCCAACTGTTACATTAGTAAAAAGAACCCTGGGATATTTGCGTCTTGGCAAGTTGTTTGAGAAATCTCATCATCAGATTGTCCAGGACTCTAACCTTAGGGTCTTCTCACCTCCTCCATCCACATGGTTCTAACTGAAGGCTGGCAAACTCTTTCCCATCACTATCTCCAACATCAAAATATTGGCTTAAATCCCTCATCATCTTTTATCTGCATTTCTACAACAGCTGTTTAAATAGTTTCAACTTGCTACCATCAGAAACCTCTTCCCTTTTCCTTCCTTACTTTCTCTGATTTGGAAAACTTTTCTTTCTTTCTTTCTTTCTTTCTTTCTTTCTTTCTTCTTTCTTTCTTTCTTTTCTTTCTTTCTTTCTTTCTTTCTTCTTTCTTTCTTTCTTTCTTTCTTTCTTTCTTTTTCTTTTTCTTTTTTTTGACTTTTTGTTAATGGAAAATTTCAAACCTATGGAAAGGTAATGAAAATAATAAAATAAATTCATGTGTCCATCAGCCACTTTCAACAGTTCATAACTCATGACCAACTTATTTTCAACTATTTCCCATCCTTGATTATATTAAAGCAAATCCCAAGCATTATAGCATTTCAACTCTAAAGGATACAGGAAAGGAACTATTAAAAAAACTAATTATGAAACATTATCATACTTAAAAGCAAATTGCACTTTCTTAGTAGCAATAAATCCAGCAGTGTTTATAATTCTCTGATTGTTGTGTACATTTTTATTTGACAGTTTGAATCAGGGTCTAAATAGAGACCATCAATTACAATTTTTTCTATGTCTTTTAAGCCTATTTTAGTCAATGGGTGTCTGCTCATCCTTTCCTTACTTTCATTATAATTGTAGTTAGTCGAAGAAAATGAGGTGCTTGTTCTGTCTAGGTTTTTCTGATTGAATTTCAATGATATTATTTAACATGTTTGTTTGCTATGCATTTCCTTTAAATTGGTGGTCAGATCTAGTGGTTTGATCTATTTTGGATTCTATATTTTAGGCAAGAAAATTTCATAGTTTGTCTCACAAACTTGCATTAAGAGGTACATAAGAATGACTCATCTCTTTTTCTTGTTATCAGCCTTTGCCAAGATCAATGAGGTATGATAAGCAAAATGTTGATATTTTATCATTTCTTCTTGGTTTATTAGCTAGAAATTGTCTATAAAAGAGTCAGTTTCCTCATTAATTATTTGGTTACCCTAAACTAATGTTTCACCTTATACTGAAAGTACTTCACAATCCATCTCTGACCTATCTCATCAGGTTCAACTTCTCCTCCCCATCACACATGTATTTTCCCCAACAGTGTGATAGTTTATAAGAGATGTGTCTTAAGATAATTGTTTTTCTATTCCCAGCATTAATAACTAGTGGTATGTATTGGGCAATTAAGAAATGTTTGCTGAATGGGAGAGTGAATGAGAATTCCCTATATAAGTAACTGATCCCATAATACTTGTATTTATACATGATTTTGAACACATTCAGACTTTCTGATGCTCATACTTAATGTCAGAAAGAATTCTTTTCAACGTGAATACAATAATGCACTGACAAGTCATATTAACTTCTAATACAACATTAGCAGTGAATTAAATGAAGACATCCTAAATTATACCATTCAGGAGATAAATGTTATTCTAGAATAGATTTGGCACCATGCACTCTTAGCAATATGAAGTCATCAGTTCTCAAGGATTTTATTTCCTATCACCTGCAGTAAGTAGACCATCACTCTAAGCAGAGTCAGGTAACATTAGCATTTCAAAGAGAACCCTAAGCAAACCTCCTTCAAATATAATGAGAAGATTTCATTCAGAGGAATAGCTTTTACCACCCTTCATTCTCAAAACATTCTCCCCTTGCCTTAGAAGACACCATACCCATAGGTTCTCTTCTACAAATGTCACTTTCATCCATTGTGTATCTGATCATCCTTTCTGTGTGGTCTTTAAGTAAAAGAGTTCCTCAAAGTTCTGAACCAAACGTGCTTCACTTCCATATTTACACCCTAGGCAATGCCATCTGATTATCTAACAACTATTTCTTGCCCATAACTTTTTTCTGAGTTTTAAATGAACTGTGTAACTGCCTACATCTCTGCTTAGAAGTCTCAAAGGCTGTTCACACTGAACATCATCATCTTACTTCTGCAACTTGCTGTCCTTCTACTGTAGACAATCTCATAGAAAAGTACAACCACCACACAGACAGAGAAACCATAGTCCTAGCCACGACCTCTCCCTCTTCAGATGCTTCATATCCAATCAAGGGCCAGTCTTTTTTTTTTTTTTTTTTTTTTTTTTGCCAGTTTTACATACTAAATACTCCTTGAATGAAACTATTTTTCTTTATTTCCACATTAACCATACTAGTCCAGGTCATTAGAGAGTTTTTCCTGCCCTCTGGTCAGTATGAACCAATGGCCTCCCTGCAAATACCTGCTCTTAATCAATCTAGAATAATTCCTCTTGAGGCTTTCTATGCTCTGAGGATAAAGAAGAAAATCATTAACATTTCCTTAAAGCTTTGCATGATCTGGATATTTTTCTTTCCACTCTACCATTTCACTCTATTCACATTTGGTTTCATTTATGAAGTATACCATATTTGTTAGGGAAAGGATGTCTTTTGCATAAAGACTGTTCTCTCAATCTGAGATACATGGCTATCCCCTTCTACTTTATCTAATTTATCATCCCAGAGTGGTTCAAATATATTGCCTTTAATAAACACTGTGACACACACTACACTCCCCGCCCCCTCCCAACCAATACTAGGCAAGGACTCCTTGTTATAATATCCTATACAGCCCTATACTTCTTGATAGCACTTATTACAATCACAATTAAATAATTAATTGTGTTTTAAGTTGAGAGGGATCTTTTAAAATATTGGCCTCCCCAAATAAAAAGTAAACTGTATGAAACCTAGGTGGCTAGAGCTTTGTCAATCTCAGTCACTGTTACATTAGTCCCTGATATACATAATACACAATAAATAAATATTTGTTGAATAAAGAAAGGAATCGATCAATCAATCAGTCAATCAAAATGACACAAGGGACTTTCACTTTGTAATTTGCCTCCTAGAGCTTCAGGACTTTTCATGTCTGGGCCAGAGTGAGATCTTCTTAAAGTGTACATATGAATCTTCGTAAACAATAAACAGTGCCTGCATTCTTGATTTTATCCAATATAATTTTATTCAACTACCTTTATAAAGTATTCTTTAATAAGTAGCAGTTTATTCAATCAATATACTTTTACTAGGTGTCAATTACGAATACTCTGCTAAAAGCTGTACACTCCTTTGAAATTCTGAATTGCTATTAGAGATCATTTATCTCTTTGTTGCTCGCTGCCATGGTATCTGCCACATAGAGGCTGCTAATATATTTTAATTCTTTTATTATATTTAGTAGTAATGAAGTTACTTTGGGAAATACAGTTGGTAAGATTGGACAGATTATAATAGGCTTTATGTCCAAGCCAGCCTTGACCCACAGCATGGAAAAGGAGCCTCCATTATAAGTCAGTTTCCATACTATGCAGTTTGTATTGCAGTGAAATTCTATTGATGGGAAATTATGATCAAGGTACTTGACTATGGATGGATACAGACAAAAACATCACTTAAATTGGAGCCTAATACTGACGTTTGCAGAAGACTACTGTGCAATATTCCATAGATCTCTTGAGAACATATTAACAGAATTGTTTGTAAATATAGAGTCTTTGATAAATTGCATAAAAAGCACCTAGGTGGCTCAGTTAGTTGAGCAGCTGACTCTTGGTTTCAGCTCAGCTCATGATCTCATGGTTTGTGAAATGGAGCCCTTCATTGGGCTCCCTGCTCAGTGGGGAGCCCGCTTCTACCTCTCCCTCTGCTGCTCCCCCTGCTTGTGCTCTCTCTCTCTCTCTCTGTCAAATAAATTAGATGAAATCTTAAAATTAAAAAAAAAAAATACTGTTGTGGATTTGTTTTTCCTCTTATTTTTGTCAGATTTTGCTTTGTATATTTAAAGGCTATGACATTAAATGTATATAATTTAGGTTTATTATTTCTTCCTGATGAATTCACCCAATATTACATCATGCCTGTTTTTGTTTTTACTGCTATCTCTTCATTAAGGTTTACTTTGACTAATATTTTAACTGATTCTTTTTTGGTTAGTATATATATGGTGTATCTTTTTAGTATTTTTTGCTTTCAAATTTTACGCATCTTGGCATTTAAGGTGAGTCTCCTACAAGCAGCATATAGTTGGATTTTGTTGTTCAATCCAATCTAGCGATATTTATCTTTTATTTATTTTTTTAAAAGATTTATTTTTGGGATGCTTGGGTGGCTCAGTGGTTGAGCCTTTACACCTTTAACCATTCCAAGTAATTGGGTTATTCATATCTTAATGCAAACCATACTGATTCAGCCATGTGGAATTTAGGATATTATACATAAAAGATCAGGTCAACATGCAAATAAACAGTTCAACTTCTTCTTTTCCAATGTGTATATGTCTAAGTAGGCTCCAATTTTGAGGCTTGAACTCATGATTCTGAAATCAAGAGTTGTGTACTCAACAGACTGAGCCAGCCAGATGCTCCTCATCACATATTTACCTATCTATGCATTTTATTATTTGATATATGTCTAAATTAGTTGCAGCCCCTACTATGCTGCTTGCTAAATACCTCAGGATGCACACCATTAACTAGAGTTCAATATGTAATCACTGTTATTTTATGTTAAGGTTAACTGTACCTTCAAAGAAATGTACAAATCTTGAGTGTATCATTCAGTGAGGTCTGCTGGGGGTCCAGTGGTATTTCACTGTTGATGTTGAGCACTTTTCAATGTGCTAATTTGTGTATCTTCTTTGTAAAGTATCTGTTAAACTATTTTGCATGTATTTAAAATGATTGCTTACCTTTTTATTATTGAATTATAGAAGTTCTTCTGATATCTTGGATACCAGCCGTTTATCAGGTATCTGCATTGGAAATATTTTTTCCAAGTCTGAACAGCCTAATTCATTCATTTGATGGTATCTTTTGATAAGAGGAACTTTAAATTTTGATAAAGTCTAATTAATCATTTTTTCCTTATGTTATTACATGCTCTATCCTAAGAAAAATTTATCTCCATTTCCTAAAGATATTCACCTGTGTCTTCTATTAAAAGTTTTATATTGTAAACTTTTCCATTTAGATCTATGAGCCATCTCAAATTAATTTTTGGTATGATCTAAGGTACTCTCAGGTTCATTTTTTTTTCAATATGGATACCTAATTATTGCAACATCATTATTTAAAAAGATATCCTTTTCCGTATTTAATTTCTTTGAATGTTTGATTGAAAGTCAAATGTAGGGATACCTGGGTGGCTCAATGGTTGAGCATCTGCCTTCGGCTCAGGGTGTGATCCTGGGGTCCTGGGATAGAGTCCTGCATCAGGCTCCCTACATGGAGCCTGCTTCTTCCTCTGCTTAAATCTCTGTCCTCTCTGTGTGTCTCTCATGAATAAATAAATAAAATCTTAAAAAAAAAAACAAAAAGAAAGGCAAATGTCCATCTATTTCTGGGGTCCCTATTCTGCTCCATTGATTTATTTGTTAATATTAATCCAAATTACACATTGTCATGATTACTATAGATTTATACTAAGTCTTAAAATCAAATAGTGTGGGTTCTTCGACTTCATTTTTCCTTTTCAAGATTCCTTTTGATATTCTAGCATCCCTATCAATTTTAGAATCACCTTGTCAATTCCTAAAAGAAAGAGCCTGGTGACATTATGAATAAGGTTTTGCTTCCTTACTCACAGTCCAGCATTGGTTCTCCTTGTTAAAGTTATCTATCATACACCTCTTCAAATTCCTCTCTGTTTTCAGAACAATGTTCAGCACTAGCCCATTTCTAAAATCCAGTGTGAATACACAAAGTCCTGTCTTCCAGCACACTATAGCCTTAATAGGCAGCTTAATATAAATCTTTTAGTTACTTGTCCAAACTTTTGATAGTTCATCCTTCCTTTACACCTTCACCCATTCCAAGTAATTGGGTTGTTCATATCTTTATGCAAACCATACTGATTTAGCCATGTGGAATTTAGGATATTATATATAAAAGATCATGTCAACATGCAAATAGTTCAACTTCTTCTTCTCTAATGTGGCTACCTTCTTTTTTTTCTTGCCTAATTTCTCTGGCCAGGATTTCCAGTACTATATTGATTATAAATAGTAAGAATAGGTATCACTGTCTTATTCCTGATCTTAGCAGAAAAGCTTTCAGTTTTTTTATCATTCAGTTAGCTGTCGGTTTATCATATACATAGCCTTTATTATGTTGACTTACATTCCTTCTGTACCCAATTTGTTAAGAGTTTTATTATAAAAGGATATTAAAAATTTGTCAAATGCTTTTCCTGCATCTATTTTTATCCTTCATTTTGTTCATGTGATGTATCACATTTATTGATTTGCATATGCTGAAGTTTCATCCTTACATCTTAGGGATAAATCCTACTCAATTATGATATATGATCCTTTTAATGTATTGTGGAATTTTTTTGCTAGTATTTTGTTGGGGATTTTTGCATGTATGTTCATCAGGGATATTGACCTGTAATTTTCTTTTCTTGCCATATCCTTATCTGGCACTGGTATGAGTGTAATGCTGGCCAATTTCCTATTTCTTCATAACTCAGTCTTGGTAGGTTGCATGTTTCTAGGAATTTATCCATGTTTTCTAGGTTATTCAATTTGTTGTCATGTAATTATAGTTATTAATCTCCTGTGATCCTTTATATTTCTGTGGTATCAACTATAATGTGTTCTCTTTTATTTATAATTTTATTTATTTGAGTCCTCTTTTTTCTGGGTCAGTTTAAAATGCTAAGGATTTGTCAATTTTCTTTTCAAAAACCAATTATTAGTTTCATTGATCTTGTCTATTATGTGTTTAATCACTATTTCTGCTCTAATGTTTATGATTCCTCTCCTGCCAACTGCAGGCTTAATTTGCTCTTCTTTTTCTAGCTCTGTGAGATGCAGAGTTAGGTTATTACTAGAGATCTTTCTTTTTTCTTATGTGGGTTTTTATTGTCTAAGCTTCCGTCTAGAGCTGCTTTTCTCATATCCCATGAGTTTTGATATGTTGCATTTCCATTTTTGTTTCAAGATGCTTTTTGATTTCTCTTTTGATGTCTTCTTTTACTCGTTGGTTGTTTTAGGAGTGTGTTGTTTCATTTCTACATATTGGTATTTTCCAATTTTCCCCTCGGCTATTGATTTTTTATACCTTTGTTGTCAAAAAAGATATTCGATATGATTTCAGCCTTCTTAATTTCATTAAGACCTGTTTTATGGTCCAACATATGATCTATCCTGAAGAATACTTCATATGTGCTTGAAAAGATTGTGTATTTTGTGGCTTTTGGATGGAATGACAAGCATATGTCTACATTTGGACTACAGTGTTCTTAAAATCCATTATTTCCATGCTGATTTTCTGTCCAGATGATCTATCCACTGCTGAGTGTAAGGGTATTAAAGTTACTATTACTGTATTGCTGTCTATTTCTCCCTTCACTTTTTTAAAATTTTAGGTGCTCCAATGTTTGGGGTATATATATTTACATTTATTCCTTTCCCAGCATTACTGAGATATAATTAACATAGAATATTGTGTAAGTTTAAGGTGTATGACATGATGATGTATGTATGTTTGTTTTGCAAAACAACATCCACGATAAGGTTAGTTAATATATTCAACATCTCAAATAATTGCAACTATTTGTGTGTATGTGTTAAGAAATTTTAAGTTTTATTCTCTTGTATCAACTTTCAAATATACAATATAGTATTGTCAACTATAGTCACCGTGCTATATGTTACCTCCCCATAACTTTTTAATCTTATAAAAGTTTGTATTTGTTTATTTGAGAGAGATAAAGAAAGAGAGAGCATGATCAGGGTGCAGGGCAGAGGGAGGCACTCCCTACTAAGCAGGGATCTCAGGACCCCAGGATTATGACATGAGCCAAAAGCAGATGCTTAATTGATGGAGATACTCAGGTGCTCCTTTATTTAAATTTAAAGTAATTATTTAGGGCACCTGGGTGGCTCAGAGGTTGAGCATCTGCTTTTGGCTCAGGCCGTGATCCTGAATCTTGGGATCAAGCCCTGCATCGGGCTCCCCACAGGAAGCCTGCTTCCCCCTCTGCCTATGTCTCTGTCCCTCTCTTTCTGTCTTTCATGAATAAATAAATAAAATATTTAAAAAAATAATAAAGTAATTATTAATAGATACAGACTTATTACTGTCATTTCATTCATTGTTTTCTGTTTTGTAGTCCCTTTGTTTCTTTTTTCCTCTAGTGCTATTTACTTTATGGTTTGCTTTTTTTTTTTTTTTGAAGTGGTATGCTTAGTTTCTTTTTTCTTTATCTTTTGTGTATCTATTAGAAGTTTCTTCTCTGAAGTTATAAGATGAAGCTTATATAAAACATTTCATTGTTAAAAACAGGTTATAGCAACTTAATTTCAATAACATACAAAAATTTTACTTTTTTCTCCCCTCTGCCATATTTTATGCTATTGATGTCACATCTTAGGTCTTTTTATACTGTGTATCCCTTAATTAGTTACTGTGGTTGTGGTTATTTTTAGTTCTTTTGTCTTTTCACTTTAAACTAGAGTTAAGGGTGATTTACATACTACCATTTCAATATCTAAGCATTCTGAATTTACCTATATATTTACTTTAGCAGTGAGTTTAATACTTTCATGTTTTCATGTTGGACTTACAATTTTTGTCTTTTAACTTGAAGAGTTCTCTTTAGCATTTTCTTTAAGGCAGGTCTTGTGGTGATGAACTCCCACAGCTTATGTTTGTTTAGGAATGTCTTTATTTCTCCTTTATTTTGGAAGGACAGTTTTACTGAATGTGGTATTCTTGGTTGGCAGGTTTTCTTTTTCTTTGAGCACTTTAAATATATCATTGTACTTCCTCTTGCTTTCTTTTATGAATGTTTGCACAATATAATTTTTCTATTCCTGTACTTCCAATCTGTCAGTATTGTTTTATTTGAAGTAACTTTCTTGTACACAACAGATAGTCAAGTCATATATTTTAATCCACTCTGAGAATCTCTGTCTTTTAATTGGTACATTTAAACCACTTATATATAATAAACTTATTGGCATATTAAAGTTTAAGTTTTGATTTTGTTTTGTTAGTTGTTTGTATTTTTCATCTTTTTTCCAGGCTTTCTGTGGATTATATGAACATTTTTTGGAATTGCATTTTGATTTATCTGTGGTGTTTTTAAGTGCACTTCCTTGTATAGTTTTTTTCACTAGTTGCTGTAGATATTTTATTACATATACATAATGTATCACAGCCTACTGGTACATTCATTTTAACAATACACTGATCTTTCCTCTTTTCCTTCTATTCTACTATTGAGAACATCCATTAATTTTTAAAATTTTAGTTATTATATTTGTCAGTTCTAAAATTTCCATGATTCTCTTTATTTCTTCAATTTTTTTGCTATAGTTTTTATTTCTTTCCTGATCCTATTTTTTCATTTGTTTCAAGTGTGTTTGTAATTGTTCATTGATGCACTTTTATGATAGCTGCTTTCAACTTTTTGTCAAATAATTCTAATATAAATACCTGTCATCTCAATGTTGGCATCTCTTGATTTTATTTTATTCATTAAATTTGATTTTTCCCTGTTTCTTGGTATGACAAGTGGATTTTGACTGAAACATGAACATTTTGGTTATTATATTTGAGATTCTGGATCTTATTTAAATCTTCTGGTTTAACTAGCTTTCTCTCACACTGTTCCAACAAGGAAAGGGTAAGGTGCTCCCTTACTATTCCCAGCTGGATATAGAAGTCCATGCTCCCTCTTGGCTTCTGCTGAAAATGAAGTGGGGGGGGGCTCATTATTACTGCTGGGTTGAGAACTGAAGTTCCACCTACTGTTTAGGCCATTCTCCTGATTCTTTCCCTGCTGGGAGGTATATGAGTGCTTCATTACTGCTCTCCTTGTGGCCTCCACTGACACAACATAGGGTACAGCCCGATTACCACTGGGTGGTAGTAAAAGTCCTGATTCTCCACTAGACCTCTTCTGTCTAGTGGAGGAGGGGAAAGAAGGAAAAAGAAGGAGAAGAAGGCCATCTTAGTACTACTTAGTAGGGTGGAAGTCCAAGCTTCTTATATGTTCCCACTGAGACTGCAAGGGAGATGGATCTCATTATTGCCTGATGAGAATGTGAAGTCCATCTACTTGGCCTTCTCTCTGACTCTCTGGAAAGACGGTTGAAGTACTTCAGTATCACCTGACAAACATAGAAGTCTGGGCTCCCTACTCAGCACTCTTTCTATCATAGGTCAGGAAGAGGACTAAAGCTTTTTCTCTTGTGTTTGACTATTTTAGAATACATATTGTTTAGTTTTTTGTCTTGCTTGGCTACCACTTTCTTGGCTCTTTAGCTTGAGAGAGTATTTTTTATTGGGGCTCTTCTCATCTGTACCCTGTGGCATTTGGTGTTGCCAGATTATTCAGCACCAAATTTAGGAACAAAAAGAAAATCCAAGGAACTAACCACCATGATGTTCCTTGGGTTCCAAGATACCTTATGATGCTCTTATATAAATCTCCAAGGCTTTTGTTCAACTTTGTGGGAAGAATAGGGAAAGGTATGTCTACTCCCTCTTCCTAGAAGCAGAAGACACAATTCTTAGGTTTTTAAATAAAACTGCTCCTCTTCTGAAATTTATTTCTTAATTTTTACATATTTTTGTTTATAAAGGTAACAGAAATTTAATGTTTAAGTCAACTTTCTCTTAGGTAATCCCTAACATATAGGAAAGTCATGTTAAAAATTGTATTTCCCTGAAGACTTGCTTCTCTTAGTGTTCTGGTCTAGTATTACATTTAGTTTGAAGTAATTCTATTGTCCACAGATATCTTATCTAATCATTACATCCATGTGGAATATCTTGTGTTTGAGATCATATTCCTTTTAGTGGTTTACACATCACTTTGTCATAACACATACACAGGCATACATACAATCTAGAAAAATATATAGAAAAAAGGGTCTCAAACCAATTATATTATATTTATACACATATGAAAAAAAGTCAAATAACCAATCTCAATTTTCACATTAAGAAACAAAAAACAAGGGATCCCTGGGTGGTGCAGCGGTTTGGCGCCTGCCTTTGGCCCAGGGCACGATCCTGGAGACCCAGGATCAAATCCCACGTCGGGCTCCCGGTGCATGGAGCCTGCTTCTCCCTCTGCCTGTGTCTCTGCCTCTCTCTCTCACTGTGTGCCTATCATAAATAAATAATAAAAAAATTAAAAAAAAAAAAAAAAAAAAAAAGAAACAAAAAACAAGAACACTTTTAACTCTAGCAGAAGAGGCAGCCTGGGTGGCTCAGCAGTTCAGCACCGCCTTCAGCCCAGGGCATGATCCTGGAGACATGGGATAGAGTCCCACATCTGGCTCCCTGCATGGAGCCTGCTTCACCCTCTGCTTATGTCTCTGCCTGTGTCTCTGCCTCTCTCTCTCTCTCTGTGTCTCTCATGAATAAATAAATAGATTCTTAAAAAAAAAAAAAAACCTTAGCAGAAGAAAGAATATGTAATAAACTTTAAAAAGAAGTCTATATAGCTTTAATAGTTAATTATACTAATAACTTAAGGAAATATGCCATCACTTCTTTAAGAAAGAATGCCACAATCAAAAATAAAAATAAAAAACTTCGTAATATTGAAGAGAAGGGAATATATCTTAAATAATTCTATGAGACAAACACTGCTTAATACTCAAACTCTAGCATTCTTGAGTTAGACAACAATTTCTCAAATACAACAACAAAATCATGAACTATGTAAGTAAAAAAGCATAAATTGGGCTATATCAAAATTATGAACTTCTACCTTCTAAAGGCAATGTAAAGATAATAAAAAGATTAGCCACAGACTGGGAAAAAATATTTGCAAATCATATATTTGATAAAGGACATGTATTCAGAATATATAAAGAACTGTCAAAAAAAAAAGAACTGTCAAAACTTAATAGTAAGAAAATATATTCCAATAAAAATGAGCAAAATATTTGAATGAACACTTCACCAATAAGACATAAATATGCCAAATAAGCACATGAAAAAAATGTTGAATATCATTAGTCATTATCATTAGTCATTCAAATTAAAACCACAATGAAATACCACTATATACCTATCAGAATAGATAAAATTTAAAAGAATGTACCATAAGAAGTTTTGGTGAGAAATGAAGGACTAGAACTTTCATACAACTGCTGGTGGAAATTTAAAATGGAACAACCATTTGGAAAAGCAGCTTGCTAATTTCTTTAAAAGTTAATCATTTACTTCCATAGGATTCAATCATTCTACTGCTAGGTATTTTACCTTAGAGAGATGACAATATATATCCACACAAAGATTTATATATGAATGTTCATACCCTCTCCAAAAATTGGAAATAATCTAGTGCCCATCAACAGATGAATGGATAAAGAAGGACAAACTACATATGTCCACTCTATGGGATTCTATACAGTAATAAGATAGAATGAACTATTGTTACTTGTTACAATATGAATAAATATTAAAATAATTTTGCCAAGTAAAATAAGCCACACAAAACAAGTGTAATACTATTATTTGATTTATATAACATTTTTTAGTTTAAAAAAATTTAAATCAGTGTTTATTTTATGAAAAGACATGGTTTAGCTGAAGGAAAGCTTACAAAGAAGCAAAATAAAGATGCTCATTATCTTGATTTTTTCATAGATGTATACATATGTCAAAATTTATCAATTTGAATGCTTTCAATTATACAGTATTTACATTATATTTCAGTAAGTTGCTAAAAAATAAAAGCAAGACAGATAATAATAAAATACGGCAATAGATTTGGTCATATTGAGAAATTTTGAAAGCTTGGACTGAATTGATAGACCACTAAATAAGGAAAATATGAAGTAATGACTAACTGTAGGTAAAACATTTGATCAAGAAAGGAAATGAAATTCTGGTATATGCCACACGTTTCTGTTATGAACAATATTTATGAAATCATAATAAGATGTTAACAATAAATATTGATCTATCAAATTATCAGATAGCTATATTGAAAGAATGGGGAGATAAAAGTTTAAGAGTTTGGTGTTATAGATGAGATAAAATATACTCTTGCATAATGAATATAAACTTCATAAATCAAGAAATAGCAGTATAGCCATGCTATTTAAATTGATGGACATAAATGCCAGAAGAGATAGCCTCAATATTTGTAGGTATTTATGTCTAGGTTTGAAGAAGACAGAAGTCTACTTTTTTATGATTAATTTTGAAATGTTATTTGAATTTTTTAACCTATGTACTAGCATTATTTTTATAAAAAAAAAACTTAATTACTGAAAACCCTGGAAAAGTTTGTATTTCATTATAAAAAATAATTTCACCAAACACTATTAAAATTAAAATGTTCAGTGCATAAGAAGAGAAAATGTTCAGTAAAGACCTATATTGAATAATTCAATCCCTAAGTGTTCTGGATAACTGAAATTTTCCTACATTGCTTTGATTTTGCATTTAATATATTTTAACACTTCAAAGGAATGTTCTCAAGTTTCTAATTCATTACAAAGGTTTATAGAGTACTTAAGATCTTCAGAGCACTAAAGAAATACAAAATAATGTCTATTGGGGGAGGAGCAAGATGGCGGAAGAGTAGGGTCCCCAAATCCCCTGTCTCCACCAAACTACCTAGAAAACCTTCCAATTATCCTGAAAATCTATGAATTCGGCCTGAGATTTAAAGAGAGACCAGCTGGAATGCTACAGTAAGAAGAGTTCATGCTTCTATCAAGGTAGGAAGACGGGGAAAAAGAAATAAAGAAACAAAAGGCCTCCAAGGGGGAGGGGCCCAGGAGGAGCTGGGCTGAGGCCGGGGCGAGTGTCCCCAGGACAGGAGAGCCCCGTCCCGGAGGAGCAGGAGCTGCACCAACCTTCCCGGGCAGAAAGGGGCTCGCAGGGAGGTGGAGCAGGACCCAGGAGGGCGGGGATGCCCTCGGGTTCCCTGGGACACTAACAGGCACCTGCGCCCCGGGAGAGTGCGCCGAGCTCCCTGAGGGCTGCAGCGCGCACGGCGGGACCCGGCGGGACCCGGAGCAGCTGGAGGGGCTCGGGGGCGGCTCCGCGGAGGGGGCTGCGGGGCGGGAGCGCGAATCCAACAGCGCAGGCTCCGGAGCACAGGGCGCCGGGACACAGCTCAGGATCCGGCCTCCCCCCGGGACAGGCAGAGGCCGGGAGGGCCCAGGACAGCGAGGACACTCCTGCCCCAAGCTGAGCACATCAGCGGCCCCGCCCGGAGCCTCCAGGCCCTGCAGACGGAGTTCCTGCCGGAGCTGAATCCAGGGCTCCAGAGCTGCCCCGCCACTGGGGCTGTTCCTCCTGCAGCCTCACGGAGTAAACAACCCCCACTGAGCCCTGCACCAGGCAGGGGCACAGCAGCTCCCCCAACTGCTAACACCTGAAAATCAGCACAGCAGGCCCCTCCCCCAGAAGACCAGCTAGACTGACAACTTCCAGGAGAAGCCAAGGGACTTAAAGTACACAGAATCAGAAGATACTCCCCGGTGGTTCTTTTTTTTTTGTTGTTTTGTTTTGTTTTGTTTTGTTTTGTTTTGCTTTTTGATTTGTTTCCTTCCCCCACCCCCTTTTTTTCTCCTTTCTTTTTCTTTCTCTTTTTCTTCTTCTTTTTTTTTTTTTCGTTTTTTTTCTTCCTTTTTTTTTCTCTTTCTCTTTTCTTTTCTTTCCTTCTTTCTCTCCTCTCTTTTTCTCCTTTTCCCAATACAACTTGCTTTTGGCCACTCTGCACTGAGCAGAATGACTAGAAGGAAAACCTCACCTCAAAAGAAAGAATCAGAAACAGTCCTCTCTCCCACAGAGTTACAAAATCTGGATTACAATTCAATGTCAGAAAGCCAATTCAGAAGCACTATTATACAGCTACTGGTGGCTCTAGAAAAAAGTATAAAGGACTCAAGAGACTTCATGACTGCAGAATTTAGAGCTAATCAGGCAGAAATTAAAAATCAATTGAATGAGATGCAATCCAAACTAGAAGTCCTAACGACGAGGGTTAACGAGGTGGAAGAACGAGTGAGTGACCTAGAAGACAAGTTGATAGCAAAGAGGGAAACTGAGGAAAAAAGAGACAAACAATTAAAAGACCATGAAGATAGATTAAGGGAAATAAACGACAGCCTGAGGAAGAAAAACCTACCTTTAATTGGGGTTCCCGAGGGCGCCGAAAGGGACAGAGGGCCAGAATATGTATTTGAACAAATTCTAGCTGAAAACTTTCCTAATCTGGGAAGGGAAACAGGCATTCAGATCCAGGAAATAAAGAGATCCCCCCCTAAAATCAATAAAAACCATTCAACACCTCGACATTTAATAGTGAAGCTTGCAAATTCCAAAGATAAAGAGAAGATCCTTAAAGCAGCAAGAGACAAGAAATCCCTGACTTTTATGGGGAGGAGTATTAGGGTAACAGCAGACCTCTCCACAGAGACCTGGCAGGCCAGAAAGGGCTGGCAGGATATATTCAGGGTCCTAAATGAGAAGAACATGCAACCAAGAATACTTTATCCAGCAAGGCTCTCATTCAAAATGGAAGGAGAGATAAAGAGCTTCCAAGACAGGCAGCAACTAAAAGAATATGTGACCTCCAAACCAGCTCTGCAAGAAATTTTAAGGGGGACTCTTAAAATTCCCCTTTAAGAAGAAGGTCAGTGGAACAGTCCACAAAAACAAAGACTGAATAGATATCATGATGACACTAAACTCATATCTCTCAATAGTAACTCTGAATGTGAACGGGCTTAATGACCCCATCAAAAGGCACAGGGTTTCAGACTGGATAAAAAAGTAGGACCCATCTATTTGCTGTCTACAAGAGACTCATTTTAGACAGAAGAACACCTACAGCCTGAAAATAAAAGGTTGGAGAACCATTTACCATTCGAATGGTCCTCAAAAGAAAGCAGGGGTAGCCATCCTTATATCAGATAAACTAAAATTTACCCCAAAGACTGTAGTGAGAGATGAAGAGGGACACTATATCATACTTAAAGGATCTATTCAACAAGAGGACTTAACAATCCTCAATATATATGCTCCGAATGTGGGAGCTGCCAAATATATAAATCAATTATTAACCAAAGTGAAGAAATACTTAGATAATAATACACTTATACTTGGTGACTTCAATCTAGCTCTTTCTATACTCGATAGGTCTTCTAAGCACAACATCTCCAAAGAAACGAGAGCTTTAAATGATACACTGGACCAGATGGATTTCACAGATATCTACAGAACTTTACATCCAAACTCAACTGAATACACATTCTTCTCAAGCGCACATGGAACTTTCTCCAGAATAGACCACATATTGGGTCACAAATCGGGTCTGAACCGATACCAAAAGATTGGGATTGTCCCCTGCATATTCTCGGACCATAATGCCTTGAAATTAGAACTAAATCACAACAAGAAGTTTGGAAGGACCTCAAACACGTGGAGGTTAAGGACCATCCTGCTAAAAGATAAAAGGGTCAACCAGGAAATTAAGGAAGAATTAAAAAGATTCATGGAAACTAATGAGAATGAAGATACAACCGTTCAAAATCTTTGGGATGCAGCAAAAGCAGTCCTAAGGGGGAAATACATCGCAATACAAGCATCCATTCAAAAACTGGAAAGAACTCAAATACAAAAGCTAACCTTACACATAAAGGAGCTAGTGAAAAAACAGCAAATAGATCCTACACCCAAGAGAAGAAGGGAGTTAATAAAGATTCGAGCAGAACTCAACGAAATCGAGACCAGAAGAACTGTGGAACAGATCAACAGAACCAGGAGTTGGTTCTTTGAAAGAATTAATAAGATAGATAAACCATTAGCCAGCCTTATTAAAAAGAAGAGAGAGAAGACTCAAATTAATAAAATCATGAATGAGAAAGGAGAGATCACTACCAACACCAAGGAAATACAAACGATTTTAAAAACATATTATGAACAGCTATACGCCAATAAATTAGGCAATCTAGAAGAAATGGACGCATTCCTGGAAAGCCACAAACTACCAAAACTGGAACAGGAAGAAGTAGAAAACCTGAACATGCCAAACATCAGGGAGGAAATTGAAGCAGTCATCAAAAACCTCCCAAGACACAAGAGTCCAGGGCCAGATGGCTTCCCAGGGGAATTTTATCAAACGTTTAAAGAAGAAACCATACCTATTCTCCTAAAGCTGTTTGGAAAGATAGAAAGAGATGGAGTACTTCCAAATTCGTTCTATGAAGCCAGCATCACCTTAATTCCAAAGCCAGACAAAGACCCCACCAAAAAGGAGAATTACAGACCAATATCCCTGATGAACATGGATGCAAAAATTCTCAACAAGATACTGGCCAATAGGATCCAACAGTACATTAAGAAAATTATTCACCATGACCAAGTAGGATTTATCCCTGGGACACAAGGCTGGTTCAACACCCGTAAAACAATCAATGTGATTCATCATATCAGCAAGAGAAAAACCAAGAACCATATGATCCTCTCATTGGATGCAGAGAAAGCATTTGACAAAATACAGCATCCATTCCTGATCAAAACTCTTCAGAGTGTAGGGATAGAGGGAACACTCCTCGACATCTTAAAAGCCATCTATGAAAAGCCCACAGCAAATATCATTCTCAATGGGGAAGCACTGGGAGCCTTTCCCCTAAGATCAGGAACAAGACAGGGATGTCCACTCTCACCACTGCTGTTCAACATAGTACTGGAAGTCCTAGCCTCAGCAATCAGACAACAAAAAGACATTAAAGGCATTCAAATTGGCAAAGAAGAAGTCAAACTCTCCCTCTTCGCCGATGACATGATACTCTACATAGAAAACCCAAAAGTCTCCACCCCAAGATTGCTAGAACTCATACAGCAATTCGGTAGCGTGGCAGGATACAAAATCAATGCCCAGAAGTCAGTGGCATTTCTATACACTAACAATGAGACTGAAGAAAGAGAAATTAAGGAGTCAATCCCATTTACAATTGCACCCAAAAGCATAAGATACCTAGGAATAAACCTAACCAAAGAGGTAAAGGATCTATACCCTCAAAACTATAGAACACTTCTGAAAGAAATTGAGGAAGACACAAAGAGATGGAAAAATATTCCATGCTCATGGATTGGCAGAATTAATATTGTGAAAATGTCAATGTTACCCAGGGCAATATACACGTTTAATGCAATCCCTATCAAAATACCATGGACTTTCTTCAGAGAGTTAGAACAAATTATTTTAAGATTTGTGTGGAATCAGAAAAGACCCCGAATAGCCAGGGGAATTTTAAAAAACCATATCTGGGGGCATCACAATGCCAGATTTCAGGTTGTACTACAAAGCTGTGGTCATCAAGACAGTGTGGTACTGGCACAAAAACAGACACATAGATCAGTGGAACAGAATAGAGAATCCAGAAGTGGACCCTGAACTTTATGGGCAACTAATATTCGATAAAGGAGGAAAGACTATCCATTGGAAGAAAGACAGTCTCTTCAATAAATGGTGCTGGGAAAATTGGACATCCACATGCAGAAGAATGAAACTAGATCACTCTCTTTCACCATACACAAAGATAAACTCAAAATGGATGAAAGATCTAAATGTGAGACAAGATTCCATCAAAATCCTAGAGAAGAACACAGGCAACACCCTTTTTGAACTCGGCCATAGTAACTTCTTGCAAGATACATCCACGAAGGCAAAAGAAATAAAAGCAAAAATGAACTATTGGGACTTCATCAAGATAAGAAGCTTTTGCACAGCAAAGGATACAGTCAACAAAACTCAAAGACAACCTACAGAATGGGAGAAGATATTTGCAAATGACATATCAGACAAAGGGCTAGTTTCCAAGATCTATAAAGAACTTATTAAACTCAACACCATAGAAACAAACAATCCAATCATGAAATGGGCAAAAGACATGAACAGAAATCTCACAGAGGAAGACATAGACATGGCCAACATGCATATGAGAAAATGCTCTGCATCACTTGCCATCAGGGAAATACAAATCAAAACTACAATGAGATACCCACTCACACCAGTGAGAATGGGGAAAATTAACAAGGCAGGAAACAACAAATGTTGGAGAGGATGCGGAGAAAAGGGAACCCTCTTACACTGTTGGTGGGAATGTGAACTGGTGCAGCCACTCTGGAAAACTGTGTGGAGGTTCCTCAAACAGTTAAAAATATACCTGCCCTACGACCCAGCAATTGCACTGCTGGGGATTTACCCCAAAGATACAAATGCAATGAAACGCCGGGATACCTGCACCCCGATGTTTATAGCAGCAATGGCCACGATAGCCAAACTGTGGAAGGAGCCTCGGTGTCCAACGAAAGATGAATGGATAAAGAAGATGTGGTTTATGTACGCAATGGAATATTACTCAGCCATTAGAATGACAAATAGTCACCATTTGCTTCAACGTGGATGGAACTGGAGGGTATTATGCTGAGTGAAGTAAGTCAGTCGGAGAAGGACAAACATTATATGTTCTCATTCATTTGGGGAATATAAATAATAGTGAAAGGGAATATAAGGGAAGGGAGAAGAAATGTGTGGGAAATATCAGAAAGGGAGACAGAACGTAAAGACTGCTAACTCTGGGAAACGAACTAGGGGTGGTAGAAGGGGAGGAGGGCGGGGGGTGGGAGTGAATGGGTGACGGGCACTGGGTGTTATTCTGTATGTTAGTAAATTGAACACCAATAAAAAAAAATAATGTCTATTTATGCTAATGTATATAGTTTCTCGAGTCACAGTAGGGAAATAGGATATTTGAGAATTAGTTGGTATAGCACGACTACCAAAATATTCATCTGAGTTCAACTTTTTAGATCTCTTATTGATATCACAGACATATGATTCCTATATTTTTTGTTAAACATGTATGTCAACAGAAATTTTTCTACATTTTAAGTTTATTTTTTTCTAGCTATACCACACATGAGAAATAGAGGAAAGAATGGAACTGATAATATCTAGAAAAGATAACAGAACCACTACAACTCAATACATAATATGGAATTGAGAAATAAATCTGATTTTTAAAAGCAAGTAAATTTAAAAAATATAACAGACTTATTGATCTGCTACAACAGCACAGCTGAGAGCTTGGATATTTATTATGAAAACATTTTGTAGACAGGACATTTTAACTACAGACTTAGCAAGGGTGTACAATGTAATTAAGTAGAAATTTAATAAATTAAGCAACAATTTAGTTCATGTAATGACACAACATATGCTTCTTTTAAGTTAATTCTCTGTGCTAAATTTTTATTTGTGTATACTTTCTAGTTCTTTTTCCCATTATCCATGGTGCCTCAGTTTGAGTCCAGACTTATTTGCACAATATTAGTCATAATTTTCCCAATACAATGTTTTTTCCAACTTTTCTCAAAGGTCAGCAAACATTAATTACTTAGCAAATAAAGTAATTCAGCAGTATTCCAAATGTTCCCAAAGTAAATATATTAGTTTTGTTACGGATTTTAGGCTTAAACTTTATTTTTGGAGCTTGCATTGAATGGCATCAGAAAAATAAATGTGTCTATGGATAAATATTTATACTCAAACTGTCAGTTTCCTAGAGCTGCATGTTGCTCTGGCTATTGACAACCAAGATATGTCCAGAGCTATATTTGTTTCAGTTCAATTTATTGAATTTTTAGGCTGAGCTCTTTGTTGAGATGACTGTACATAACTCAAACAATTTCATAGAATTGAAGGGCTTCATGGGGTCCCTGGGTTGCTCAGTCAGGTAAGCATTCCACTCTTGCTTTTGGCTCAGGTGATGATGTCATGGGTCCTGCGATCAAGCCCCTCATCATCCCTGTACTCAGCTGGGAGTCTACTTAAAGAATCTTTCCCTCTGCTTCTCCCCAACTTGTGTGAGTGAGAATGCACATGCATTTTTTCTCTCTCTCTCTCAAATAAATAAATAAATCTTTAAAAAGATAATTTAAGGGCTTGAAGGAAACCTGAAGGTCACTGAACCCAGCTACTGTGAAAATAGTGTCACATTACTTCAGAATATTAATACATAAGTACAAGTCCCTCTCTTTGTTGCTAAACTCAACATATACTTATCAGTATTGGACTTGCTTGAACACTCAGTAAGGCCAGTCACTATTGCCCCTCCCACTCCTCTTTCAAAGTATGAAAATGGCCCTCAAGACCCTTGGTTACTTCTCTAGTTTCATCTTTTCCTACTAAATCACCTTTTTGTGGTTCTAGGAAAAAATGAATGCATCTTGCTCAAGGATGCCTTCAAAGTGTTCCCTCCTGCTTGAACTCTAGCTATCACAGGTTGGCTTCCCTCACTGGAAGGGAAGGGAAGGGAAGGGAAGGGAAGGGAAGGGAAGGGAAGGGAAGGGAAGGGAAAGGAAAGGATCAAATTAGGTAGAAGAAACCAGGTTGCTATACAATCTCTGCAAAGGCCTCAGCCAACACATGGGGAGTTCTAAAACTATGGTGGCCTGAGTTGTCTTCCACTATGGAGAGGGGGCAGGTGTTTATACTTTCACATAGTTCAGTCACTGGATGAATGCTGAACCAGGCAAAGGGACATGATGTTGGGCATGGCATCTCTCCAAATGAAGGACATTTCTTGAGAAGGACAATGGTAAGGGCAGTCAGCTGACAGAACTTCCATGAATCTGGAAGGTGGAACCTACTGATTCATCCAAGTTTCTTCTACAGTCTACCCCCTTTCTTCCCCAGAGACATTTCTTTACATAAACTCCTGATAGACCTCTTTTACTAGGGAAAACTTATAAGGTTAGTAGGATGAAATACAGGTCCCTGCAGGTGTGAACTTGAGGCCACAACTAACACTTGTTCCTCTTCTCTACTAGCTATTCTAGGTTCCCTTCCTCCTCATCTAGCACCTCTCCTAGTCTTGGTGGCTTTCCTGGTAGTAATCTAGACTCAAATTCCTGAAGAATTGGGTCCCTGGTTTCCATAGACATATGTTTCCACGACTACTTTGCTTTTCCATTTATCATCAAAACTGGACAAGAGAATGTCAAGTATTTCCCAAATGGATCACCTTCATGATAAACATATTTCTCCCTGCTCTCATTGTGTAATAGCAGTACTGCTCTTTCCTGATGGCTATAGTCAACCTAGTTATAGTCAACCAATGCTGTTAGGGTAATAACTCTTCTTCTTGCTTATTTTTCTTTGACACAAGGAACAGGAAGTGTGCAGGCACAAACAAGCTACTTAGGGCTTAATGGGCCCTTGCAATCTTCTCAAAGGTAATGCCTCAGGTTAGCCTTTTATCAGTCAATCAATGCTTTCTGGTGAGAATTAAAATGTGATTCAAAATCGTTATACAAAGTATGTTTACTCCTACAAGTCCATGCACAAGCCTTTACACCAGATCTCCTTGTCCTCAATTTCTCAACTTTTTCCTTGCAGGCCAATCAGCCAAGTCATTTGTCACTACCCAGGAGTTTGTATATATTATAACCATGAGCACTTCTCTTTTCATTCCTCTTAAAGCTCATTGCTGATTGGGGAGTTTAGGGCAGGTATCATTTCTTTGGCTTACCAACATACCAAGCCAATTCATCCATAAACCAAGTCTAGCTTGTTTTTTTCTCAGTCAGCTGGTTACAAGAGACCTCCTGGGGGTTACACATAGGTGTGATCTAAGGGAGAGGTATAGGTACAAGAGAGGGAGATAATATGAGAATCTGAGCCACCAACTTGTGTAACTCCCTGTGCTCTCTAACATTTTTCATGCCCAATCCTGAAAACACAGCTTCCATTTTACATTGGATTGGTGCTAGGCTTGCCAACCTTATCACTTGATGAGTATAACAGAACCCAGTTTATGATAGGAAATTGTGGTTCATGATCACCTGATGACCCATAACCAGGTCCTCCATCTTTATGAGAACCATTGTCAAAGTGGGAAATAGTATTCAAAGGATGTGTGACTCTTCACTACCAATGGCAAAGTCTTACAACAACATCATAAAGGTGTGCATGGCCCATTAGGACTTGCCATAACTCCACACGGCATCTCTTCTAATAACAAATACCACCAATGTTACATTTTCTTCATCATGTAGCCCAAACATCAGGCCTCTTAAGCTGCAACCTAAAATGCTGCAGAACATTTTCCTGCTCTTGTTCCTACTCAAAGCTGGCAGTTTTTCAGGTCACTTGGGTAGGTTTATAGGAAATATTGTGAACCTCAGAGTTGGATCATCTGCCTCTGTAACCCAAAGAGGCCCACTGGGCATTGTGCTTCCTTCTTCATGGAAGGAGTTGTGACATGCAATGATTTGTCCTTACTTTGGAGAGGATGTCAT
Organism: Canis lupus familiaris; assembly: GCF_011100685.1. Lineage (NCBI taxonomy): Eukaryota > Metazoa > Chordata > Mammalia > Carnivora > Canidae > Canis > Canis lupus. The sequence continues at coordinate 78,709,596 of NC_049222.1, read as the reverse complement.
GAACTATCTCAGATTAATGGATTCCTATATTATTTAACTAATGTGGTAAGCCACTTAAACTTCATAGATTTTATTTGTCACCTTCTAGAGCATATGTATTTTAACAATGCCCCCAACATACTGGTTGCTTCTTGATAATCTACTTCAATTAACATGCTATCAATATAGGCACAGTGTCATGTCTTCTGACAGTCCAAGACTCTTCAGACTACATGCTGACAATGAGTTAGAGAGTTAATATAGCTGTGAGGCAGGGCTATTAATGTATGGTCCACTCTCCCAAGTGAATGTGAACTATTTCTGATCATTCTTGCTGATAAGATGTAAAAAGAAGCATTAGTCTCATCAAAGGCCACATACCATGTTCCTGAGGCCATGATGATCTGCTCTAGTAAAGGTATCATATCTGGTTAATACTGAGTTTGCAGTACTCCGTTGTTGAGTTTACAGTCCAGTATTATTTTCCAGAGTTCATCTGTTTTTTTAAATGGGCCAGGCTGAAAATTCTAGTACTGGCATCAATCAATCAATCAATCAATCAGAGTAGAATTAACATTCCAAGAGAGAAAATAAAATAGGATCATATAAAATGTTCAACTGAAATCAGAGAAGGCAAGAAAACAGGAAAAAAAAAAAAACAAAGAACAAAACAATGAATAGAAAACGGAATCAAACATGGTTGATATTAATGCAACTATATCAATAAGCCCTTTTTATCTTAGTGCTCTGAAAACACCAATTAAAAGATAAGAGATATTTAAAAAAAAAAACTCAAGTGATGTTGTCTAGAAGAAATCCATTTTAAGCATGAAGACACAGAAAGATTAAAAGGGGATAGAAAAAATATACCATACAAACACTAATTAAAAGAAACCTATATTAATCTCAGACAAAGCAGACTTCAGAGCAAGGAAAATAAGAGATAGAAAGGGGCATTATATAATGATAAGAGGGTCAATTCTTTAACACAATTCTTCAATTCTTCATAATGTATATGCTTTTAACAACACAGTATCAAAATACACATGGCAAAAACTAATAGAACCTCAAAGAGAAACATATGAATCAACCATGATAATTAGAGACCTCAACACCCTTCTATCAATAACCTATAGATGTAACAGTTAGAAAGTGAGTAAGGACAGAGTTGGTCTGAACAAAACCATCAATCAAATTGATCTATTTAATATTTACAGAATCCTTCACCCAACAACAGTAGAATACACATTCTTCACAAGTTCACATGGAACATTCACAGAGATAGACCACATTCTGGGCTACGAAATACACTTTAACAACTTTAAAAGACTAGGAATCATATTAAGCATGGTCTCAGTCCTCAATGGAATTCAATTAGAAATCAGTAACAGAAAGATAGCAGGAAAATCCCCAAATAGTTGAATATTACACAACAATGTCCTAAATAACATGTTTCACAGAGGAAGTCTTAAGAGAAATTTTAAAATATTTGAATTAAGCAAAAACTGGAAGCAACCAAGATACCCTTCAGTAGATAAATGGATACACAAACTGGTAAACATCAAGACAAGGAAATATTATTTAGTGATAAAAAGAAATGAGTGGCTATCAAGCCACTAAAAGACATGGAGCCACCTTGAATGGATATGGCAAAATGAAGGAGGAATCTGAAAAGACAACATACTTTCTGAGTCTCAATATATGGTATTCTAGAAAAGGCAAAACACACACAAAAAATAAAGAGATTGGTAGTTGCCAGGGGATCAGCATGGGGGTGGGGGATGAATAGGTGCCATACTGGGAACTTCAGGGCAGTAAAACCATTCTGTGTGATAATATAATGATGAACACATCACATTATACATTTATAAAAATCCACAGAATTCTGAAATAGAAAGAGTGAACCTTAATGTAACTATTGATTAACCTCAGTTAATAAAAATATTCCAATATTGTTTCATTAATTGTAACAATTGTAGTACACTAGTTAATGCCAGATGTTCACAGTTGTGGAAACTATTGGGAGGGGCAGGTGGGAGAAATACACGGGAATTCTACACATGCTCATTTGTTCTATTAATTTAAAACTGTTCTAAAACACAGTCTATTAATTAAAAAGCAAGGTTTGCTTCTGTTGAGTGTGAAAAAGAAATTAGAGAACCATCAAGAATAAAGGCAAAGAGACCAATTAGAAAGCTATTAATTAAGGTTAAGTTAGAGAACGATGGTGGTGATTTGGAATAAGGTAAGAGTGATGAGGATGGTGTGACATTGAAAAATTTTAAATCATGTGGGAGGGGGACAGGGAGAGAGAGAGAGAGAGAATTTTTAAAAGGTGGGTGGGAAGAGGTGATAGGTAAGAGGAGACAAGTATATCCTTCAAGATTCTGGCTTAGCAAAACAAATCTCCAGCAATTATCAACAAACCATTATTATACTAGAAAGAAATATCCATGGGTATTTTAGATATTCATCCTGCTAAGAATCACCAAATATTGCTAGTAATCTCACTAAAATTAATAGATAGGAACTATTTTTAAATTTTCTATGTAATTTCAAAGGCTTAAGGAAACTTAATATTTTATCATTGATGATGGAAAATTCTTAATACAGAATAGTGTCTAAACCATTTGCCTTTATAGTCAGACCTGTGCAAGCAACATGGATTTGGATCAGTTCTACTTATGCTGGTACAGTAGAATTAACTGTTATTGATCATATTGGCAATTTTGTGAAAATTGGTATTGCTGTTTAGTAATGGTGAGACAGTTACCTGTGATTTCAAGATGGGATGCACATTGTGGGATGCAGCAACATCTCCTTAAGCCTCATGTCTCTTTTGTCTTTGCTCACACTCCTGTTTGTCAAACCTGTGATGAACGGAAGAGAAAAGATTTATGGAATGTTTTCCTGTCATCTAAGACAAGATATACAGAAATGGATGCTTGAAATACTCATTAATAAGACCTGGGTTGTCAGCATCATATAGCGGTGCAGGTTAAATCCATTATGATTAAGGGCCCTCATCTTAAAGGTAATTTGCACTAAAAGGTAGGCAAATAGCCAACAGCTCATAATCCTACTTGCATTTGAAGGACCTAGAAGAGAGAAGAGATAACATTTTCTTTCAGGTATTTGTGTGTAGGAAATGCCTGATGTATTTCTCTCTCCTGTGTGTGTGTATGTGTGTGTCTCTGTGTGTGTATACACTTATGCCTGTGACAAGATCTCACAGCAGAGATCTCTTTGAGCCCCTATTTTTCACTCAATATGAACTATGATATTTGGTAAGAATGGAGTTACATTTGACCACTATTTTTGGCCTACCGTGAGTAATCCATAGAAACAGAAATAGGGTACATTTTCCTTGATGGCATTTACTTGAAAGTTTTGTTCAAATGATCAAATAAGCCACCTTAGACATTTACTTGGCTCCCTTTAATCCAACACTGATGACTTCATAAAAGAGATTTCCTGTAAAGAATCAAGCCAAATTTATTCATCTTGGTAGTCAGATTTCTCAACCAATTAGGACTTCATTCATCTACATGTAAAGAAAACCCTATTATCATACGGTTTAATTTTGTTCATAGCACACAGTCCAGAGATAGTAGCCCCAGGCTGTCCAGTAGCCTCCTTATGCCCATATGGCCCACACAACCTCCCTGTGTGTCCCACCATCTTTATTACATGGCTTTCCTCTTCCTATTTATTGACTCATGGTTCCAAGAAGGCACATCAGTCTCAAAATCGCATTCTAGGAAACGAAAGTCAAAGGGAGCCTGTTTCTCCCTCTCCCTCTATCTGCCATTTCCCCTGCTTGTGCTCACTCTCTCTCTCTCTCTCTCTCTCTCTCTCTCTCTCTCTGTCAAATAAATAAATAAAATCTTAAAAAATAGATAAGTCCTGAGGGATGGTCAAGATAATAGGGGCCTGGAAACCATGGCATACAAGAGGGCTCACACTGTTGAAAAAACTGAGAATTTTTGATATGGAGAGGGATAACATGCAGTTGGGAGAAGAGAGAAGAGGAAGAAGAGAGAGGATATGGTATACGGTAGAGAACCAGAAACAAAATATTCATAAGAAAGGAAGGCCTTTTTTTCTCCCCAAGGCAAATAATGGGACTCTACTTAAAACCCTCATTGGTTTCCCATCATATGTTATCCCTACAACCACTGCATGCTCATCTTGTACCACCTGCCTTCATGCCCACCTTTGTCCAGATACACAGGCTTCTGCTGGATCTCTGCCATGCCCATCCATTCCTGGTAATGTTTTTTAGAGAGGACTTTGGTGACCTCTTTCTCTAAAGAAGTATTCTACCTCTGTCAGGCACTAGCTATGCACCTCCAGGTTTATTTCCTTCCTTCTCAGTATTATCTTCCACATTTCTTTGTTGACTTGTTTCTTCTTTGCCTTTGCACTAGAACCTATGTTCAGTGAGGGCAGAGAACCCTCATTTTTATTCAGAAGTGCAACCCGAAGATCTACAACAACAATGTTTGGTGAATGGAAGCTACCCAATAAATATTTACTGGATTAAGCAATTATACCAGATGTTAGAATTTTGTTCAAAAAATGAAATTACAAGGCAGTAGGTCTTATTTCAAATGAGGAAGAACAGGATAATAATCTATGAAGGCAAAAATGGCAATTGTCTCTCAAGGAAGTGTTGGAGGCCAGACTAAAAGGTGACCTACTACAGATGCTTTACAAGAAAGCTGGAAAACTAGAAAACTGATCTTAAACATTCTTTCTACAACATGATTGTATAAATTGACTATGCTGTAAGTTTCTTGAGAGGTGGGACTTTGTCTTACTCGTTTTTATACTTTCAGTGAAATAACTGGTTCACATCTATTAAATAAAAGTCATTCTGAACTTAATACTGTCAATCACACACTATCTGCATATGCACGAGGGCCTGGTCAGGACAGAGATGCCATACCAGTAATTTGCACAGAGAATAAAGAACTGTTGACTATCCTGGTTCATCATGATAAAATGTGGTTAACACCTAATGGAGTAGAAGAGAATTGTAAGGTGCATATAAGCAGCAACTGTAGGGAACCTCCCTCTGTGCTTGTCATTGGCAGAACTTAACATTGAGCCACAGGCAAAGAATAAGTGTTTGTTAAATCCAACTCCAGTAGCGCAATGTAGGACAAAGAGGTGTGGGGTTTGGTGCTGAGAAGCAATAAATTAATAACTAGCACACTCCCTTTCAAAAATATTTAAGGCAGCTTTCAAAGGAGCATGTCCTTGAGCAACGTCAAAAAAAACACAGGGGCCGCCTGGGTGGCTCAGCGGTTTAGCGCCGCCTTCGGCCCAGGGCGTGATCCTGGAGACCTGGAATCGAGTCCCACGTCAGGCTCCTTGCAAGGAGCCTGCTTCTCCCTCTGCCTATGTCTCTGCCTCTCTCTCTCTCTCTCTGTGTGTCTCTATGAATAAATAAATAAAATCTTAAAAAATACATAGATCAGGAGTCACAGACATTTAAGAGTACGAAAATTAAAGTGAAACCAGAGGTTTTATGAATATATCAGACACATGCTTTAATGGCTGACACTTGTTTTGTACACATTATTGAATTTAATTCTTGCAAAATCCTTCCAAGATAGATATTATCCTTAATTTTACAGATGGAGAATCTTCCTGAAAATCATGTCGCTTTTTAAATTGCAAGGCCAAAAATGGTTACACACCAAAGTTTATCATTTCCATTATATCAAACTACCTCCTTGGGATGTGTGAGTTGAGATAGGATTAAGAATAAACACATTCAGAATGGAAAGTGCTGTCTTTGCTCTTTATTTTTTTCCTTTTTATTGCTCTGCTATTTTTCATGTGAATATTTCCTCACCAATATCCCTAGCACAACGATGTACTAAAACAAGACATGGAGACTCAGCAAGTGTAGTAACAACATATTACATACAGGTGGAACTAGCACACAAACCCCAACACTCTCGTGGGAGTAGTGGAATCCAGTTTTCTCTTTCAAATAAAAAAACAAATCAGAAATTCATAGCTATAGACCTCTCTGTACTCAAAGCTAAGCTTTCAAACCAGCAAATCAACAATTAATATTTAAAGAAGAAATAAAAGCCAGGTCAGCAGCAAGCATCCTTTAGAAGTCATCATAGAGACTATCTTTATTGACACTTTCATTTTGTTGACCATTTTTATGTACTTTTATTATAGGATACCTTTAGTCATGCACTCAAGAGCATCATTTCAAAACTCCTTTAAGGAAAAGATAAAAATTTCAGGCACCCTGAATATTTTATCAGTGTTCATTAGAAACTAAACAATAATGATGAGTCAATCTTGAGTGTAAGGAGAAAGCAATTGCTCCTATGTGCAAAGAAAATGCCATACAGGGTTCATCTGAGTAAGAGAGACATTTGTTATGATTGTTCAGACTTGCCTAATTTTGTCATTGCTGTGAAAAGCTTACATCCAAAGCAAATTTAGAATTTGTTCTTATTACTAGATTTTTTTGGTGTAACTTAAAGACTTTCTAATATAATCTTTTTAAATGGCTTCTGCCATCTTTATTGCAATACACAGTGAGTGGGTAATAAGAGTAAGTGGGCAATTTGACACAAGAAGCTAAAGTCTCTAAGATGAGCTGGGATGGGAATGGTCAAAAGAACACAGCAATTAGGGGCACGTGGGTGGCTCAGTCAGTTAGTTAAGCGTCTGCCTTCAGTTTACATCATAATCCCGGAGTCCCAGGATCGAGCTCATGTCGGGCTCCCTGCTCAACAGAGAGCCTGCTTCTCCCTCTCCTTCTGCCTCTCCCCCTGCCTGTGCTCTCTCTCTCAAATAAATAAATAAAATCTAAAAAAAAAAAAAAAAAAAAAAAGCACAGCAATTGACTTTATGCAGAAGCAAAGGTCTGATAAAAGAACAATTAGGCAGATTAAAGGAAATAATGTATGTAAGGCAGTATGAGGGGGGTAGTAAATTGTAAGGAAAGATCCTTAACCAGTTGAGTCACAAAATTTGGTAGATGAAGACCTCCTAAGACTGTAGGCAGTTCAGCTTCTCGGAAGGATTATTTTTTCCTTATTTTAAACTGCTAAGAACAGATACCCTTGATCTTGGCTAAAAGACTGAGAAGCTTCCCCCATCCCCCCACCCCCGTATTTTAAATGTAAGAGAATATACAGCAAGAATAAACGAAAAACTGTTATCAGTGACACATAATTTAATTCGCGTAACTACAATTTCATGTTTGCATATTGTTTATTTTTTACATCATTACAACCACAATGCCCTTAATAATTCTATTTCCTCTTGGATCATATCATAAATATTTGTTTATTATCAATTTTCACAATTAAAAAATGATATTCCATCCTATTGATTTGATTACTGTTAGTTCACTTCTATATCTTCATAACTTTTAGGCAATTGTATTTATAAAGAAATTCTAAAACCAGGGATGTTTAAACATTAGTGGAATAAAAAGAAAACAACTGGCAGGTGTAAACTTCTTCCATTGTCTTTGTCATGTTACCCAACAACACTGGATGAATGGATGCCCACTAAAGACTCTTCTCCACTCCTTTTTCTCATTGTGATAAAATACATATAATATAAAATTTACCACCCTAACCATTTTTAAGTATTCAATTCAATGGTCTTAAATACACTTTAAAATGTTGTACAACTATCACCACCATCCATTTCCATAACTCTTTTTTCATCTTGTAAAACTGAAACTATTCCCATCAAACAGTAACTCCTCATTCCTCACTACCCGCAGCTCCTGGTTTATTCTATTTTCTATCCTGATGATTTTTGACTACTCAAAATATCTCCTACAAGTGGAACCAAACAGTACTTATGTTTTTTATAATTGGCTTATTTCATTTCAATGAATATTCTCCAGGTTCATCCATGTTGTAACATATGTCAGAATTCCCTTCCTTTTAAGACTAAATAATATTCCATTATACGTATATACCATATTTTGCTTACCTATTCATCCTGTTAATAGACACGTGGGTTGTTTTCATGTTTTAATTATTGTGAATAATGCTGCTACAAATATGGTTGTACGAACATCTCTTTAAGACACTGCTTTCAAGTCTTTTAGGCATATTCTCAGAAGCAGAACTGCTGGATCATACAGTAATTCTATTTTAAAATTTTTTGAAGGACCACTATATTGCATTCAGCAGCTATACATTATATTCCCACCAACTATGCACACGAGTTTCAATATCTCTACATCCTCACCAACATCTGTTATTTTCCAATCTTTGACAGTGACCATCTTAATGAGTATAAGATGATAGCTGACTGTAGTTTTGACTTGAATTTTGCTAGTGATTAGCCACACTGGGCATCTTTTCATGTGTTTATTGGCTATTTCTATATCTTCTTTGTAGAAATGTCTAAATTAAGTATTTTGCCCATTTTTGAATCAGATTGGGGTTTTTGTTGTTTATATATTAATATTAGATAACAATATTTAAACAGTAGATTGAACATAGAAACAGCTGGCAAGTACAACCTCCTTTTTATCAGATATGTGATTTACAAATATTTTCTACCAGTCTGTGGGGTGTCTTTTACTCTATTGATACTGTCTTTTGATATATAAATTTTTAAAAATTTCCTTAAGCCCAATTTGTCTATTTTTTTTTTTGTTTTTCTTTTTGCATGTGTTTTTTGGTGTAATATTCAGGAAATCATTACCAAATCCAATGCTGTGAAGCACTACCCTATATTTTCTTTCAAGAATTTTATGGTTGTAGATTTTTTTTTTAGCTACTGTGAGTTAATTTTTGTATATAGTGTTAGGTAAGGACCCAACTTAGATTCTTTTATCTGTGGATATTTGGTTTTCTAGCACTATCTGTCTTGGCCCTGGTCAAAAATCATTTGACCATATATGCAAGGGATTTATGCTATCCTATCCCTTTGGTCTATGTGTCTGTATTTATGCCAGCCCCACACTGTTTTGACTACTCAACTGTGTAGTAAGTTTTGATATTAGGTAGTCTGGGTCTACCACCTTTGTTCTTTCTCAAGATTGTTTTAATTATTCTGGCTCCCTTGAGATTCTATATGAATTTTAGGATGCATTTTTCTTTTTGCAAAAAAAAAAATTATTGGGGTTTTAATAGTAACTACACTAAATCCTTCTACCACTTAGGATATTTCAACTGTTTCAACAATATTGTCTTTTAATCCATAAACATGAAGTGTGTTTATGTCTGTTTATTCATGTCTTCTTTAATTTTTTCAGCAATGTTTTAGAGTTTTCATTGTACAAGTCTTTCACCTCTTTGGTTAAGTTTATTCTTTTATTCTTTTTGATGTTATTATAAATGGAATTTTTTTCATAATTTCTTTCACAGATTGTTGATTACTGGTGAACAATTATTGTGGGTTGACTGTATCTTGCACTTTGCTGAATTCATTTATTAGTTATGCAGTTTTTTGGTAAAATCTTCAAAGTTTTCTACATACAAGATCATATCATCTGCCAACAGAGATAATTTCACTTCTTTCTTCCCAATTTGGATATCTTTTATTTCTTTGTCTTATCCAATTACACCAACTAGAACATCCAGTACTATGTTAATAGAAATGGGGCGGGGGAAGAAAGGTCATTCTTGTCTTGTTCCTGATCTTACAGGAAAAGCTTTCAGTGTTTCACCATTGAATATTATGTTGCTGTGGGTTTTTCATATACGGCTTTTATTTTCTCAGGCATTTTCCTGCTATTCCTAATTTGTTGAGTGTTTTATCATAAAATGATGTTGAATTTTGTCACATTTGTTGAATTTTTCTGCATCAACTGAGATCATGTGGATTTTTTTACTTCATTTATTCTATTGTGGTATATTACATTGATTGTATGTATTTCAGTAATAAAACCCACTTGATCATGGTATATAATCCCTTTAATATGCTCCTGAATTTATATTGCTGGTTTTGTTGAGGATTTTTGCATAAATGTTCTAAAAGGAATTTTTGTCTATGGTTTCCTTGTAGTGTCTTTGGCTTTGGTATGAAGGTAATGATGACATCATAGAATGAGTTAGGAAGTGTTGCCTCCAACTCAATTTTTTGGGAAAGTTTGAGAAGAGGTGGTGCTAATTCTTTAAATGTTTGGTATAATTCACCAGGAAGGCATAAGGTCAAAGCTTTTCTTTATTGGATGATTTTTGATTACTGATCCAATTAACTTACTCTTATAGACCTACTCAGATTTTCCATTTCTCCATATATTATCTTGGTAGGTTTAGGAATTTGTCCATTTCATATAGATTGTCCAGTTGTTGGCATACATTTGTTCAAAGTACTTTTTTACAATCCTTCTTATTACTGTAGAATGAGTTGGTATTAATGTCCTCACTTTCATTTCTGGTTTTAGTAATTTGTGTGTTCTCAGTTTTCTTCCCTTAGCCCATCTAGCTAAAGGTTTGTCAATTTTGTTGATCTTTTTAAATAACCAACTTTTGGTTTCATTGAATTTATATAAATGTTTTTATTCTCAATTTCACTTATATTTGGTCTAATCTTTATTATATCCTTACTTCTGTTATCCTTGGGTTTAGTTTTTTTTTTCTTCTGGTTCCATAATTGGCAAAGTTAGATTGTTGATTTGCAAGCTTTCTTATTTGTTAATGTAAGCATTTACAGCTATAAAATCCTCTCCAGCACTGTTTTTGCTGTGTTCCAGAAGTTTTGGGTATGCTGCATTTTCATTTTCATTACTCTCCAAGTATTTTCCAGTTTCCCTTGTGATTTAATCCATTGGTTGTTTAAAGTGTGTTATTTGGTTTCCACAAATTTGTGAATTTTCTAGTTTTATTTTTTTAAGGATTTTATTTATTTATTCATGAGAGACACAGAGAGAGAGGCAGAGACGTAGGCAAAGGGAAAGCAGGATCTTTGAGAGGAGCCCAATGTGGGACTCCATCCCAGGATTCCAGGACCACACCCTGAGCCGAAGGCAGATACTCAACCACTGAGCCACCCAGGTGTCCCAATGAATGTTCTAGTTTCAAACCTATTATTATTATTATTATTATTATTATTATTATTATTATTATCTTCAGCCTGTTGATGTTGGAGAAGATACTTTGTATGATATCTACTTTTTAAAATCCATTGAGTTAACTTGTAGTCTAACATATTCTTTATCCTGGAAAACGTCCTATGTGCAATTAAGAAGAATGTGTATGCTGTTGTTCCTGGGTCACATGTTCTGTATACATCTGTTAGATCTAGTGGTTTATTGTGTTAAGTTCTCCATTTCCCTAACTTATCTTCTGTGTGGGGAATACTGTTCAATCCCTTATCGAGAGTGGGGTATTGAAATCCAGCTATTATTATAAGACTACTTATTCCTCCCTTCAATTCTGTAAATTTTGCTTCATCTATTTCAATGACCTATCATTAGGTGTATAAATGTTTATAATGTTATATCTTCTTGCTGTGCTGGATCTTTTATTAGTAAATACTTCCTTCTTTATCCTGTGTAAAGTTTTTTGCATTAATGTCTATTTTGTCAGATATTATTAGCACAACCTCCTCTGTTCTGTTTTGCTTACTCTTTGCATGGACTATCTTTTTCTGTCCTTTCACTTTCATTTTGTGTCTCTGGATCTAAAATGAGTCTCTTGTACACAGTATATAGTTGGATCATATTTTTTAATCTATTCTGTCAATCTGTCTTTTCACTGAAAACTTTAATTTAGTTCCATTTAAAGTACTTACTGTTAAGAATGGGCATACTTCTGTCATTTTGCTATTTGTTTTCTGTATGACTTATAGCTTTTTTGTTCCTCATTTCCCACATTACCGTCTTCTTTTGTGTTGATTTTTTTTTAGTGAAATGTTTAAATTCCCTCCTTATTTCCCTTTGTGTACATTCTATAGCTATTTTCTTTGTAGTTACCATGGAGATTACATTTAACATTGTAAAGTTATAACACTTTAATTTGAATTTATATCAGCTTAACTTCAATAACATACAAAAACTCAGTTCCTTTAACAGTTCCATCCCTATCCCTTTCAGTTGTTGATGTCATCAAATAACACTGTTATAAATTATATGCCCAAGATATTAAGGAATACTTCTTTTAATTGCATTTGTCTTTTAGTTTATGTAGAAAATAAAATATGGAGCTACAGACAAAGATACAATAATACTAGTCTTTAGACTAATAATTTGTTCTCCTTAATGTATTTGTCTCTTAAATGATATAGAGAACAAAATTGAAGTTATGTCTATTGTTACAATAATACTAGCTTTCATAATTGCCCATGCATTTGCCTTTGTTGAGATCTTTATTTATTCATATTGCTTCAAATTATTATCTAGTGTCCTTTTTTTTCACCCTGCAGTAGTCCTTTGAGCATTTTTTGAAGGGCAAGTCTAGTGGCAATGAACTCCCTCAGATTGTGTTTATCTGGGAATGTCTTATTTCTTCCTAACGTTTGAAAGATTGCTTTACTGGATACAAGGTTCTTGGGTGAGTTTTCTTTTAGCACTTTGAATATATAGGCTTACTGCCTTCTAACCTCCAATTTCCTGATGAAAAAATCTGTTGATCATCTTATTGAGGTTCCCTTGTATGTGACAAATCACTTCTCTCTTGCTAATTTCAATATAATCTGTTGTCTTTGGCTTTTGAATGTTTAATTATAATGTGTCTCACTGTCAGTCTCCTTGAGTTCATCTTACCTGGAGTTTGTTAAGCTTCTTGAAAGTTTATTCTCATGTATTGTATCAAATTTGGGAAAGTGTCAGCCATTATTTCTTCAAATATTTCCTCTGCCTCATTCTCTCTTCTCCATCTTAGACTACCATGGTGAGTGTGTTGGTCTGTTTGATGTTGTCCTACAGATCCCTTATGTTCTGTTCACTCTTCTTTAATCTTCTTTTTTCCTTTTTTTCTTCCTTTGACTAGATAATTTCAACTGTCCTATCTTGAAGTTCACTGAGTCTTTCTTCAGATGGCCCAAATTTAGTCTCTGTAGTGAGTGTTTCATTTTAGTTATTAAAACTTAAGCTCCAGAACTTTATTTCTTTTTAATATTTTATCTCTCTTTGTTGATATTTCCATTTGCTCATACATCATTTTCTTGATCTCCACATCTTTAGTTCTTTGGCATCTTTAAAATAATTGTTTTTAAAAACTTTGTCTATTAAATCTACCATCAGGTCTTTCTCAAGGACAGTTTCTGCTGATTTAATTTCTTATCTTGAATGGGCCATATTTCCTGTTTCTTTGTATGCCTTGTAATATTTTTTGTTAAAAACTGGACATTTGAATTTGATAATATGGTAACTCTGCAAATTATAATCTCCTCTTTCCTTAGAATTTGCTGAGTTTTTGTTTGTTTTATAACTTTATCATTTGGGTTATCATTATTATTATTTTTTGATTGCAGTCTCTGTCCAATGGGTCAGCCTGAGGTGTAAACTTAGGTCTTCTTGGGTCCTTTCTGAGCCTTCACCTTTCAGTGGATATATGTGGTCCTTTTAATTCTGACAAAGTGTGCAGTAGCTTTAGAAAGGGTCAGTCTTTAATGTCTGGCTCCCAAATGGGTAAAAAAGAGGGGGGGAAATGGGACAGAAAGGGACAAGCCCTTTAAGTCCCATGGAATTCCCTTCAGCCAGACTGGAAGGTGCTTGCAACAAGTAAAGGAGGCCTCAAGTTTGCATCTTCATGATCATAAGCAGCCCTCGGTAATCAGAATGTACATCGCTATTTCAGGACAGAGTCCTCACTGTCCACCCTGGCTCCCACAGTCTGCGTGCATGCTGATCCAGAGACTCAAGTATTGTTGCCTGCTATGGGTCAGAGATATGTTCTATAATAGCCTCTCCTGATCTAAGCACTGAAATTAACAGAAATTAATCCACAGTGTACTGTCCAAGCCCTCCCTTTATAGTTGCAAACCTTCAAAGATTCCAGAATCCCAAACTGGCTACATCAGACAGATTCTGCCAGTGTATTTGTTGTCTAGGGACACAGATTCCTCTGTTTCTTCCTTTAGAATTCTCAGAATTCTCTTTACTACAATCTTAATCACATATTAGGATCTAGGAGACACTTGGCTAAACAAATACAAATTGTTTACTCAGAATTCTCTTTACTACAATCTTAATCACATATTAGGATCTAGGAGACACTTGGCTAAACAAATACAAATCTAGCCACTCTGATAATGATGTGACTCTACATCAAAAACTGAAATCCTGGGGCAAGAAACTTCCTAAGGTATTTCTGTTAGTAGGTATCACCTAGCATGATACATTTTTTGTTTTGTTTTGTTTTTTGCCAAGTTGCTAAAATAAGATATTGCTTCAGTGTAATATATTCAACGGTGCCTGAAACCAGACTGACATCTCAAATGGCCAATAACCTAAAAAAAGGAAACATTAGGAGCACCTGGGTGGTATAGCTGGTTAAGCATCCAACTCTTGATTTTGGCTCAGGTTGTGATCTCAGGGTAATGAGATCAAGTCTCACGTCCAGCTCCATGCTCAGTGGAGAGTCTGCTTGGGATTCTCTCTCTCTCACTCTGCCCTTCCCACTCATGCTCTCGGTCTCTTTATCTTTCAAATAAATAAATAAATAAATCTTTTTAAAAAAGACAACTTTACACACATAACATGGACAGAGTTGGCATAAGTATTCACTATATTTACCTAATGCTACAATGTAAAGTACAAAATACTGTGTTATATGGCTAGAAATATAAATAGGTGTGTAATTCTTTGCCCCAAAGAGTCACAGAACAGTTAACATCTTTTTGGCAATGCAGCAGAATCCAGCCAGATGTTCACCATTTCCATTTCCTCCAGGGTTCAAAGAAAGACCACATTTTCCAGGTTCCTTTACAGTTAGTTGATGTCATGTAACTGGATACTCATCAAAACAACTGAAACTGAAGTATGTTACTTCCAGGCCAGCCATAAACAGCCTTTCCAAACTTATACTTGCTCTAGCTGTTGCTGAATGCAAGAGTTCCAGAATAGCATTCTACTGAAGGTTTAGAAGCTATCAACATCACAAGATAGAAAGAGATATTACCATGTGGAGGCTGCCAGCCAGACACCCAATCAAACTATGGCACACTTGTGAAATATTGAGTTTAGTCACTAAGATTTGTGAATTAATTATTCTGACTAAAGAAGCAACTTTTTATGTGTCAAGCATTGAAGGTGGGAAAAATCAAAATAGACTATAAGTGAGATTAAATTTTAGGAAGGAAAAACAGTACTTAAGTAAAAAAGAAGAACTAGGAGTTGCCCCAAGATGAGCAAAGTAAAAGCAGAGATGCTCACAGTTTCAAGAGGATAAAAGAAATATATCAACCTAATTGAAGATTTCTATGGGAAGAGCTGGGTTAAGAAAATTATTACAAGTCAGATTATAGAAAATATGTGGTGGGAAACCTAGAAGTTGGAACCAATCATAAAGGCCAGAGACTGGTAAACTTTCACTATAAAGATCGAGATAGTAAATACTCTAGATATTGTGGGTCACATCATTCCTGTTGCAACTCTCAACTCTGTCATTGTAGGTGAATGCAGCCATACATGCTAAACTAATGAATGAGCGTGTCTTTATCCTAAAGGAATTGTATTTATGGATACTGGATTTTGAATTTCATATAATTTTCACACATAAGGAAATAGTATTTTAAAAAATTTTTGCAGCCATTACACATGTAAAAATGATTCTTTTCTCACAGGACATATAAAAACAGACAGAGGGTCAGATTTGGCATGCAAGATTTGGTTATTTAAATAACCAAAGATATGTAATTCATCAAACCCTACTACATGCAATGTAGCTCCATGGCAGTTTTCTGAATAGGGTAGTGATTGGAGCAACAGTGGCAATTATTGCTCTGTATCTTAACCTGGCAAAATGCACAGATATTTGCTGGAGGACAAACTGAGAAAAGGAGGACAAGGAACACAACCAGGCCAATGCAAAAGTGTTCATATTATTTTGTTCCAAGCAGAAAGGAAGGGAAATGTCAATAGAATAAAAGGAGAGTGTCAAGGTTAACTGGAGTATTTTAAGACTAGTAAATTGAAGAAATAATGGTATCAATAACTAGATTAGAGCAGCCCAGAAGGTAAAAGTTAGGCCATGTCATCAATTTCTAACCCAACAAAGATAGATTACTCTATTAGTAAGATCTCAAGTGACACACATAACTCAGTTTCACAATTATATCTGTGTAGATTTTTCCTGTGTGACCTCTCATAATTTCTCTCTAAAATACCAATATATAGAAAACAAAAACCAAAGCTGGAAGATTAGTTATTAACAATACCTGAGGATTTCTATAAACTACACATCCATGGATAATATTGGGGGGGGGAATAGTTATTTTACCCACACATTGCCCTCATAGCTCAAAGAGAGTAAGAATTTGAACTTAACCTCCCATAAAATATGCCTACTGACTCAGTGGTCTGTTCTAACTATTTAGACAGATAGATAGACATATAAACAGATTTGAAACTAGATTTTGTCCCTTTATAGCAGAAATTGATAAACATTTTCTTTATAGAGCCAGATAATAAAGCTTTAGTTTCCACAGGCCATAAGGTCTTTCTGCAACTATTCAACCCTGCCATCATCACACGGAAGCAACTATAGACAATGCATAGACAATATATTGGCTCTATTTACAATATCAGATGGTAGCTTATAGTTTGGGGACACAATTTATGGCACCCTTGGATTTTGTTTTATTTTGCTTTTTTCAGGAAGCCTAAGGAATCTCTCTGTCCCTTAGCAGTCTATAACTATGGCCAATATCATTCTGACCCTGACTTATTTAATAGTACCCATCCTTAAGTTTCACATTACTTTTTACTTCCTTTGAAAGGCCTTCCCCTTGCCTCATTATCAAAATAAGATTCCTCATTTTATGGCTGTTTAGCAGCATATACTTTCAGTTCTAGTGTTTTTGTCAACTACACCTTTAAGTTCCATGACAGCAAGGTTTGTGTCTATCCATCCTCAGCAAAGCTCAGGATATGATGAGGCTCAGTAGATGATCATGCTCAGTAGATACTGGTTAAACATAATTTTGTAAAACTGAGTGGAATTGAATTGAAAGAGAACAAAAGCCAGTTTAAAACTTAATGTTTAAGGAAAAAAAGCAATTTTGATAATTTTGACATAAAAGCAAATCAATGGTATAACTAAAAATAGTTTTAGGAACTGTAAAAATGAAAGAGAACAAAATATGTCATGTAACAAAGGGTCAAATGCCAAAAAAAGTAATCTCTATGTAAACATACTCTGGAAAATATTGTAGATAGGAATAATAAAAATATCCTCAAACATATGGGAAGCAAAACAAAATCTAAAAATTAAAAAAAATCACAATGTTTAATCATCAAACTTATTTCACGTCTCAAATATCAATACACAATAAAACCAATAATTATGTATCTTTGAAGCAGAAGGTGATAAATCCAAACTTTTATTGCTAGCTAATGTATTGTTGTGTGAAAGCAACAAATTTTTTCCAGATATCCTAGTATTCATATATACTTATTTACACATTTCTTGAAAAAGTTTATATTTTATACAACAATATGCAATCTGGGAACAGAGTGGAAAGGGAAGTAAAAGTTTAGTAAAGGCTTCATTAACCTGAGTGGAACTCGGGAGGTATTTTTGAATTTTATTTAAATAACCAAAGATATGTAAGAAAATGACTTCACAATTTTTTAAGATGTCACAAATTCTAAATAGAATCATCACGATGGTTGAAAATAGTACTCAATGAATACAGTGAATGTAATTATCTTGATCTTCTCTTAAAAAGTAATGATTCTCATCATGAATTAAAACAAAAGCCAATAGATTTTTCTCCCAAAAATGATATACAAGCATAAAACAGCAAGCACATAAAAAGATACTCAGCATTATTAATCTTCAGAAAAATGCAAATCAAAGCCTCAGTGTAGGAACTTCTCATCAATTAGGATGGCTATAATAAAAAAGACAGAAAATAAGTGTTGACAAGAGTGTGGAGAAATTGGAACCCTCAAACACTGCTGGTGGGAATGCAAAATGGTGCATCCACCTTAGAAAACACTCTGGCAGTTCCTTCAAAAATTGAACATAGGTTTAGCATTTGACCCAATAATCCCACTTGAAGGCATATACACAAGAGAAATAAAAACACATTTGCACAAAAATTTGTACATGAATATTCACAGCAGTATTATTTACAATGGTTAACAAATGGAAATAACCCAATTGTCCATCAAATGACAGATAAATTAGTGTGCTACACACATACAGTGGAATATTATTAAAGCACAAAAAGGATTGAAGTATTACTAATAGATGCTACACTGTGTGTGAACCTGGAAATATCATGTTAAATGAAAGGAAACCAGCACAAATGGTCACATATTGTAAGAATTCTCATTTATAAGAAATGTTGAGAATAGGCAAAATCTAAAGAGACAGAAAGTAGATTAAAAATTGTCTAGGGTGAGGGATGGGGTTATAGGAAGATGATGACTAACAGGTACAGGATTTTATTTTGCAGTGATAAAATTGCTCTAAAACTATGGTGGTTGTTGCACAGCTCAGCAAATATACTAAAGACCATGAAATCTTATGCTTTAGATGAGTGAATTATAAGGTATATGAATTATATCCCAATACAACTATTGCCAAAAAATATAAAAAGCTATGAACAAGTTTGAAGAAATACACCTAAGCCTAAAATGACAGAAAAAGACTGAGCAAAGATCAGAGCAAATATTTCCAGCTCAAAGACTAAGATGGAAAATAAAGGGAAAGTGAGTAAATTAATTTCAGGTAAAGAGAAATTTAAGGAGAAATGTCATTAAGTGAAATGAAGCCATTTGATATTAATGAAGTAGGTAAAAACCACCATGAAGATATAAAAGCCAGTAGTATTTATGTGCTTATAACATAGTATTAAAATAAATGAAGCAAAAATTAACAGAAATATAAGAAAACATTAACAGAACCATAGTTCTCACAAAAAAACTAAGAAAAGTATTGTACATTATAGAAAGTAAAGTAGTAAAGATTTTAATAATACACTACAGAGTAAATTTTTGAAGTATCTGTCCAATGCAGGAAGAAAATTCTAATAAAAACTTTACAGTAGGGATGCCTGGGTGGCTCAGTCAGTTAAGCATCTGCCTTTGGCTCAGGTCATGATCCCAGGGTTCTAGAATTGAGCCCCACATTGGGCTCTCCACTCACCAAGGAGTCTGCTCCCTCTCCCCATTCATTCTCTCTCTCACTCTCAAATAAATAAATAAAATCTTAAAAAAAACTTTATGAATTGAATTGTACAGGCAATCTTCTCTAATAACAGTTGAAATAAAACAAAATTATCAACAAAATTTTAAACAGTAACATAGAATTTTGAAAATTAAAAATTATTGTGACAACTATTTCCAAAGGCAGTTCTGTTCCAAACCGTGAAAAATATTTTCATTTACTTCCAAAATCTATATTACTTCTTCAGGGTGCCTGGGTGGCTCAGTCAGTTAAGCATCTGCCTTCAGCTGAGGTCATGATCTCAGAGTCCTGGGATAGAGCTCCACATCAGGCTCCCTGCTCAGTGGGAGTCTGCTTCTCCCTCTCCATCTGCCTCACCCCAGTCATGCTTGCTCACTCTCACTCTCTCTGTCAAATAAATAAATGAACTGTTTAAAAAAATTCATTACTTCTTCAAGAAAGTTTTTTTAATGGCTCCAGCTTCTTTTCCCTAGTATCTGTTGTTGCTCTCAGTCTAATTCACAGGATTATTAGCTTAATAATACATGGTTTTGTTTTCTAATTGATTCCTACATACAAATGCCTCTTGGACAGAGACAATGCAATACATTTTTTTAAAATTATCACTATATTTAAACATCTTCCTGAACATAAGAAGGTCCTCAGTAAATGTTTATTAATTGATTTCATCACATACCTGGGAAAGACAGTAGACTAAGGGGACAAGACTTTTTGACCACTGTCAAAAAGGTATAAAGATTCTCAGCATGCTACTTTACCTCTCTGGATTTTAATATCCTCCTTCATCAGAAGAAGTAGTATTAAAATATTTCTAATATTCCTTCCAGTTCCAAAATTGTATGATTTAACCAACAGGGAAAGAAAAGGCATCCCTGGGTATACTAGAAAACTTCCCTCCATGTGCAGTAACACTGGTTTCTTTGAATGTCAAGGTCTCGAACAGATTGTGCATTGTTGGGAAGAGAGTCACCCTCAATTACTCATCAGTGATGGAATTCTTTGTGGTTTACTCTCAATAACCCAGTGTTTCCTTACTACCACCCACCCAGGTCCAGGGGGGATATACATGTGTCTGAGTATGTGTGTATATTTGCCTCTCTGACGACATTCCAAGACTAATATAAACACCTTCTAAATTACCCATTACTCCATGTCACTTCTTTCTTCCATTAGAAAGAAGTAGTCTATATTTATGTTTGAAGTTCTAACATGCTACCTTTTCCATTAGCCCCTCTTGTTCTTAAAGACTGGTTTCTCATCTCACTTATATGTTGCCCACATTTTAGATATTCTTTTAAATTTAGGTCTTGGCATAAGCATTCTATACTTTTCATTTATTATAACATATTATAAGCATATTTAATATAATTGTAATTTGATATAATTAACTATTGTTTAGTATTTAATATAGTTAATATAGCATATCTAACAAAATTATATTTAATTAATATTATTGCATGAACGGAAAAAAAACCTCAAAGAATATACCCCAAGAGATGAACGTTGAGGTGAGATTATGTATGACTTCTATATCCTTCTCTTTATGTTTCTATTTTTCTACAGTTTTATGGATTATAAATGTGATAATTATGTATACATATACCCACACATGCCTCTCAGTTACCTGGAACCAAAATCAAAGAAACTTTCACACAACTCTGTTTCTCTGCATTTTACTCTAAGAGAAGATTTCTGATAATACATGAAAGAATTCAGATAAATACATACAAATTTACATTAACAATAAATCTCTGGGGCAGCCCGGGTGACTCAGTGGTTTAGCATCACCTTTGGCCCAGGGTGTGATCCTGGAGACCCGGAATCGAGTCCCACGTAGGGCTCCCTACATGGAGCCTGCTTTTCTCCCTCTGCCTATGTCGATCTCTCATTCTCTCTGTGTCTCTCATGAATAAATAAATAAAATCTTAAAAAAAAAAACAATAAATATCTAAACATATGAATGACTTCAACTTGTTGACATTAACCCTAAAGTTAATAACTTAGAACCTGTGAGAGCTCAAAATACGTTCATTTTTAGCACGGTATACATACTGAAGCAAGAAAGTAGTATACTTGAGAATTATTTTCAGTTATCTCAGGCAAAAATTTTTTTTAAAGATTTTATTTATTTATTTATTCATGAGAGACACAGAGAGAGAGAGAGGCAGAGACATAAGCAGGATCCCTGATGCGGACTCAATCCCAGGACCCCGGGATCATGCTCTGAGCCAAAGGCAGATGCTCAAACACTGAGCCACCCAGGTGCCCCTTGCAGGCAAAATTTAAAAAATCACAGTTAAATACAAATTCAATTAGTCAGAACATATTCTCTAAACATCCATTAGTCAGGCAAGTTTCATTTTCCAGGGCCTTGTACAGAAGCTTTTTAAAGATATATATAAAAACCCATAAACAAGGCTAATCATTCACATTCATAAATACTAAAGTCCATCCCCAGATTAAAATATAATCTAAATTTATACTCTTACCAAGACTTTATGTGATCATTACACGTCCCTTCCCTCTAATGCAAACTTAAATGAACCCATCCAATAAAGCCTTTTTTACGGGGTGTGCTTCCATAAAACATTCACATTTTATCATATAGTAAAGTTAGAATTTATGCTAAATACTTCATTATCTCCCTAAAGATAAATCCAAGTGAATCAAATACTAAATGAGGTAGCAAAGTATATTACTGTAAAACTCAATTCCTCTAAACATGTTAATAATCTCTAATGTTGATAAATAAGTGGCTATGATCCTTTCTTCTTCAGTCTCACTAAGGCCAACAGCCTGATCTCCCTCATTCCTGTCAGTCCCTCCTAGATACAAAGAGATGCCCTTTTGTGATTATGAGATGGGGTTCCTTTCCTATTCAGCATATAAAAGCAACTATTATTCTATCTTAAAAGTTATTGAATTTACCTTTGAAAGTTTGATTAGAATGGACATTCATTAATTAGTCACTACCATAGCTTGCTAATTTTAATTCCTAAACTCTTCAATCAAACTCAAGCATCTAAAAAAGAAAAAAGTTCCCAAGTACGTTAAAACATTTTACACAGACTTAGAATTCTTATTCTTTAGTTCCAATGTATTTTCACCAAGCCTTGGGTGGAGAGTAAGGAAGACAGAGTATGTTCTTGTGCTGCTATAACAAATTATCACAAATCCATCAGCTTAAAATAATATCCATTTATTAGGTCACAGTTTGAATAGGTCAGAAATCCAGGTGGATGCATCTGGGTTCTATCTTCACGGTTTCACTAGGTCAAAATCAAGGTGTCACCAAGTAGGTACTTATCTTGAGGCTGTGGAAAGATACTTGTTTCCAAGCTCCTTAAAATCATTGGTAGAATTCAGTTCCTTGTGGGTGTCAGACTGGGTGCCTGTCTCCTAGTGGTGAGGAGGATGCAGGCACTCACTCTTAGCTCCTAAAACCTGCTGGTATTCACAGTATGTGGGCTTTCCATCTTCAAATCAACAAGAGAACACAAAGTCTCTGACTTTACCTCTACTTACACACTGGAAAAAACTGCCTTTTAAAGCAGTTCTAAAGGATTAGATGTGGTCTACCTGGGTAATCTCCCTACCTCAAGGTCAATCATGCCATATAACACAACATAAACATAGGAATGATTTCTCATCTTATTCACAGGTTCTGGGAAATAGAATATAGGATCCGGAGGAGCATATTTAGTTAGGGAATTGGAAAAGTTGAGAGTAGAAATATAAGCAGACTCTAGATGTTAGGTTCTTTGAACTTAGAAGCAGGACCAAAATATCTCTTATTGGGGGAAGGGCATTCAGGGGCACAGTCTAATTCTACACCCATATTAGCATTTGGGAAAGAATGTCAGACATTAAGAATTCTTTGCAAATTTCTATGACCTTGGAGCACTACTGAGAGCCTCTTCACATAGATGAGTCATAACATTTTTATCATTTGACAATTATTCTTCAAAAGTGCCCCTCTTCCAGAATGGCTCTATTATTTTATACTGTCTGATTTGTAAAATATATATGTATCTGACTGGACATTCTGTTTACTTTAATTTGTGTGTGTATTGGGCAAGAGTGGTGGTAAAGTCATTCTTCATTTCCTTGAACTTTGTAAAAATGACCATATACTAAATAGCACCATTGCATCCTGCTACCAGGTGAAAAATGCAAATGAATTCTTTGATCTGAGCACCTCCACTGGATTTTTGCATTCCCAGTACAAAAAGCAAAAAGATCCACTTTGGGGTCTGCTCTTGTGAAAAGTTTTTATGTATCTTGCTCCCAGGCAGTTAGAACAAGTCATGCTTTTCCTGGTTAGCCACTAGGTGTTACAACCAGAAGGCAATGCCCATGGTTGTGTTAATGAAGAAGCAAGATGTGGAGATTGAGTTAAGGCAGGCATGGCAGGTGGGAAGTGCAAGAGACAGGCAGAGACCTGCAATTTGTTACTAATAGTTGGGCATAAAGAAAACAGCGATTGTCATGTTCAGAGCCTCTGGTGCTTTCTGATGAGTGGTGTGCTGCCTCAGGGCATTTACGTTTAAAAAGCTCAGTAGAGCGGGAAAAGATAAGGAAGCACACAAAGATTAATTCTGAAGTTCTTGTTAAAACCAAATGCTTTAATCCTGGAAAAGAATGGGGGGAAATCTCCACATGTAGTACATTCGGCTGAGATCATTTTCAAAATTACTAGGAGGCTGAGGTACATGTGGCAGGGAGGGAATGTGTGTTTAAAATAATTTCTTTGAAATAAATAAAATAAAATAAAATAAAATAAAATAAAATAAAATAAAATAAAATAAAATAAAATAAAAATTTCTTTGGGCAGCCCAGACGGCTCAGCTGTTTAGTGCTGCCTTCAGCCCAAGGTGTGATCCTGGAAATCCGGATCAAGTCCCATGTCAGGCTCACTGCATGGAGCCTGCTTCTCCCTCTCCCCTTGTCTCTGCCTCTCTCTCTCTCTCTCTCTCTCTGTGTGTGTGTCTCTCATGAATAAATAAATAAAATCTTTTAAAAAAATAAAAATAAATAAAATAATTTCTTTTCTTCTGAGTTGGGTTTCAGTACATCTACTTTGTCCATTGTGTCCTCTGAACATCAATAGATCTTTATTTGGAACTGGCTGCTGTAACAATTTTGAGATTAACTTGATGAATCCAAAGAACCACACAGGGATAACACTGTAACAACAACAACAACAACTAAAATGTGGAGGGAAAGAGTGTTTATTTCCTGGCATTCACATTTTTTTCATGTGATTAGTTAGCTGTAAATGGCAAAAGTGGGGCAAGAGGCAAGAATGGGCCACGAATGCCTTCCTGAACAGATTTTCAGTCAAGACCACTCAATAGTCTTCTTCACATTATTTTTAAATAATACACATTCACTGCCAATTTTTTTTAAAGATTATATTTATTTATTCATGAGAGACACAGAGAGAGAGGGAGGCAGAGGCACAGGCAGAGGGAGAAGCAGGCTCCCTGCAGGAAGCCCGATATGGGACTTGATCCTGGGACTCCATGATCACACCCTGAACCAAAGGCAGACGCTCAACCACTGAGCCACCCAGGCATCCCCATTGCCAATATTTTATAAGTTTATTATGTCATTAAATCATTACTTCTTTAATTGGGGGAATAAGTTCTCAGAGCACAGTGATGTCTATTTTTTATCCACCATTTTAAACTAAACAGTAAATATTTATTATATATTTCTTGATTAACTGAGCTGATTGACTCATGAAGGAAGGGAGGGAGAGAGAAGAGGAGGGAGAGACAGAAGGAACAACAAAAAGTAAAAGGAAGGAACAAAGGAAGGAAAGATAGACTTGGGACATGTTTGAGGAGAGATCATGTGGGTAAATTAAGAATGCAAACATTGATCACATGCACAAACATTTTATCACAGGGATCTAATAACGTAGTGCTTTGGTTCACAACATACCAGCCCCTGGGGAGCCAACCTTCTAAGTAAGTGAGTTTCAGAGCTGTGCCTTGTATTGGAATCTCAGTCTTGATGTTTGGGAGCAAATTCTGGAAAGATCTGCCTGAAGTCACTATACACAATTATTAAACAGAAAGCCACAGACAGTGGCCACAACAGAACAGTGAAAGGTAAGAGCAGGGGCCTTACTGATTTAAACCATAGTAAAAAAAATAAAAAATAAAAAAAATAAAAAATAAAAAATAAAAAAATAAACCATAGTAAACATGACCTGAGAGAAATTATGCCAAAGAAAAAAATATTTCTTTATGGTAGCTCAAGGCCAGTGATACCCTAAAACAGAGACTCTGATTAATGGCCTTGTAATATTTATGTCTGGTACTTCACTGGGAGATGCCCAAACGCACAAAGAGCAGTATGTTTCATCTCATGCTAAAGGAGTCTCTTGAGGGATCCCTGGGTGGCTCAGCAGTTTGGCGCCTGCCTTTGGCCCAGGGCGCGATCCTGGAGACCCAGGGTCGAATCCCACACCGGGCTCCCGGTGCATGGAGCCTGCCTCTCCCTCTGCCTATGTCTCTGCCTCTCTCTTTCTCTCTCTGTGACTATCATAAATAAATAAAAATTTAAAAAAAAAAAAAAAAAAAAAGGAGTCTCTTGAGAGGGATACAGAAATCCAAGTTTGCTCCTGCTGTCAGCAAGTTCTGGAAGACATGGCAACTCAAGAACATATAGTACCAATAATATTCTCCCCACTCAGTTGACATATTGTAGATATCTGCCTCAGATTCAGTATGAAAAGGAAGATGATTATCTGGAAGTTGCTAAAGAGACATCCAGAATACATTAGGTAAGTTCTAGAAGTAATGAAAAGGATTCACATTCTCTCCAGGACTAACTTGAAGCTTTGCCCAGGTCCACAGTTGCTAGTGGTGCTAAGTATGCTGTCACTCCTCCTTTTTGCAGTCACTGTAGAAGCACTATGCTCGCCTAGGCTACTCTTCCCAACTGAGATAGAAGCAGCTCTAAAGTCTTAAAAAAAAAAAAAAAATACACCTGGGTATTTTTCATTCTGAGTTGATCTACAAGTGAAAACCTATCTGCCATTATTTGACAAAATTATAATTTTTGAATTCTTTATTGGTCTTTCCTGAGTTGCACAGACACCTCATGTTAAACACATCCATTTTTCTGACAGCTAACAATAGTTTGTATGCCTTTCAAGCAGTTAAGAATCTCTGTATCTACTTTGGATTTGACCCTAATTTTATGCTTTCGGTTTTCTCATTTTGAACCATAATATATTCTCTCAATTTCTTAATGCCTTTATGCTAATTGGGGAGTTCGTGAAATAGATTCATCAAGGAATGTTGTGGTTTTTAAGAATCTCAAGTTACGAAAAGTCTGGCTTTCATTATCCACTAGGAAAAAAAAACAAAAAGGCTGTTAATCATTATTTATGACATTTCATTTAAAAACACAGGAGACATTCTCTGGCATGAAAGTGAGTCATTCAACATCTATGTTTCACTAAGGCAGAGTGTATACCACCAGCTAATGGAAAGGATCTGTCTGGAGATAAGAAACATCAAAATTAAAATTATAAACTTCATTCTGACCTCAAACCACATAAATGAAAGACTTGTGAACATCATCCCTGTTGTAGCCAATGCACAGAGAGTGTTCTCAGTAATTATGCCTTAGAAATGTTCAACCATGAGCCAGATAAATGAACTATGAAAAGTTCATCTATCTAAGGTTTAGGCTGAATGCCACTGCAGCTGGAGTTTTCTCTCTAAAGAAGGAATTGCTCTATGAACACACTACAGACTCTATATCCTTTCTTGCCTTTTGCCCTTATCTTCTTACATATTAAGACCTCGTGTGTTTAATTAGACATATAAAGCTAGAAGGAAAGCAACTTTTAGTTAAGATTAAACCATACCCAATACATTTGTTGTTTGATATATTTAAAGTTCTGGGCCTGTAGTGGATGTAATCTTGCTACTAGACTTGCACCACTGGAAGATTAGAGTGGAATCCCATTGGACATGATTTGCATGGGTCCCATACTGATTGGCAACTTTCTTGCTGAGGGACCCTGAAGAAACCACTGAGCTTCTCTAAGCCTAATTTTAAAAATATTAAAGAAGGTTTATTATGTCCCATGGATTCTCCTAGGCCCTGGGATAAAAATAAGACTAAAAAAAAAATCATCTTTTTCTGTGGATAGCCCAGGTCTAAAGAGGAGACAAAGAGATAAAAAGCAACTAAATTTGCTAGTACATGTAGTAGAGGTAGGGACTATCCTTCCAATGAGTTTGTTTTATATAAGCATGCTTTGCTAATTACTATACAACATGTATTTATATGACCCACTATTTACTGAGTGCCTATTACATGTAGACACTATCACACATGCTATGAAATTTTAATGAACTATGATTATGTACTTAAAGATAAGTATACTGAACTTTAGGGAAGTTAAATAACTGGACTAAGATGATAGTTTCTAAGAAATGGCAGAAATAGGATTTGAACCTGTATCTGACAGAGTGCATAGTCATTGCCAATATGCTCTTGTGCCTCTTATGTGCTTCTAGTAATAATTATGTACCAGTTTTCTCAAGGGAAGCCTTTCATTATGATGGCTATCTCTAGTAGCTAATTCTAATCCTGGTTTCTGTAGCATTAATTAAGGGAAGAGAGAATGTGGTAAGACCATTGAAACTATACCAGTAAGAGTAATTCCCTGCTCCACCAAAGCAGAGCTTAGTTTTTGGCCAATTAAAACAACCTAGCCTAGAGTCACTAAAAAGACCATAATCTAGGGTTGTATAATACAGAAGTCACTCTGATTACACCTTCTTTTCATCCTATCGGTCAGGAGATTTGGACTATCATAGTATTAGCATTAGTGATTTTCTATTTATGTCATAGTTCACTCATGAATGCTTGGGATGTGATTTTTAGCTAACTAAAAAGCTTATTTTTAAGACTATATAGACCATCCAAAGACAGAAGCAACCAGGAATTCAGACCAGAACAAAAAGGAGCTAAAAACTCAGTTTCAGAAAAAAAATGTCACTTGCCAAAGCTGGAAAGGGCAGAGGTAATGCCATGGGTCACACAGCAACAAGGACCCTACTGTGTGGGAGTTGGGGGGACTCGCCCAAAGGAAAAAAAGAACCCCCAACGCTTAGATGAGAAAGGTTGCTTCTTCCTTGATTAGATCTTACAATGAAATGTTTATTTTTATACCCCCAGTAAAAATAATTTACACCTTCTAAGAAGTCACTACATCATAATGCCTGGCTCTTTTTAAAATCTAAGGAGGGGGGCAGGCCAGGTGGCTCAGTGGTTTAGCATTGACTTCGACCCAGGTTGTAGTCCTGGAGACCCGGGATCAAGCCCCATGTCAGGAACCCTGCATGGAGCCTGCTTCTCCCTCTGCCTGTGTCCCTACCTCTCTCTCTCTCTCTCTCTCTCTCTCTCTCTCTGCTTGTGTCTCATGAATAAATAAATGAAATTTTTTAAAAAATGCTTTAAAAATAAAAACCTAAGGAGGGGGCAGATAAGTAAAGCAGATTGTCCTCAAGATACAGATCTTTCTACACCCCAACTTACATTGAAGGGACATATCTAGCAGCTTGCAAGTGATCCATACATTCTTTTTAAATGAAATAAGTAACCATGTTCCAAGTACTACAATAGATTGGGAGAACAGGTAGGTAAGGCTTGACTTGGAAATATGTATGTGGGAAGGAGCTTGAAAATAAGAAAAAAGTAGACTTTGAGAACACACAGTGGCTATCATTCCTAAATAATGTCATTTCCCCTACATATATATTCAGTGATAAAAGGGCAGGTTTGAAGGGACATCTGTAAGTAGCCATACTTTCCAGTACTTTAATTTGAATGTGTGATGGGAAATCTAGACATTTTCTACAGAAAGCACTATGAGGGAATAATCAGAAATGTTAAAATCAATAAAGTCTAAATTGTCTCCAAGATAATAAAACGCACTTTAAGTGAGATTACATGGTGCAATATGATACACACACATATGAACACACACAGACACACACACAACACAATACATAAACACAGCTCACTGATACAGTAATAAAAATGGGTGAGCTGGTCTTAAAGAATTAGTACAAGAAATCGAATATAATTACTCTTCCTTTTATGTATCTGTATTATTATACTTTCATGGGAAAATTTTGTAAAAAAAATTCAGCATAGATTAAATACTAAAAAGTCTATCTGTACTGATTAAAGTTTGCCCTCTAGTGAAAGGCCAGGCCCTTGTATGCAGAAACTGTCTTTATAGGTGAACCACATTCCTGTATTCTTTAAATTCCAAATGTAGTCTGCCTTGGTATACACTGAATTTTGGTTTCAGTGCACTAAGTTGCCAGTTTATAAGTCTATAAATTCTTATTCTAAAGTATGTGTGTGTGTGTGTGTACATGTAATCATCAAACTTTTTCTTTAACAAAAGTAGGTCAGGTGAATATCTCACGATACTAGCCCTAATCATTCACTCAAAGAGTCATTTTCTCTGCCTCCTTAGCAAAGCAAGTACTGAAATAACAAATAATCATCCTCTTTCTGATGTCATTTCTATGGCAGCAGAAAACTATTTTTGTTATGTCTTGATATATCAGCATTCACAAAAATCTTCTAGGTTGACTATGGCTTTATTTTTATACAAGGCTTAAAAAGAAAAAAAAAACATTAAACAGTAGTATAATATAGTTGTCATTTTTTACAGCCTCACTTCTAACCCTTAGATGAGAAAGGTTACTTCACCTTGATGGAGGCTTCAATGAAATATTTATCCTTATACCCCCACGACTTTACCGTGTGCTTCTATGGAAGTTACCAGAATATCACATATTTAAATCCTGAGTTTCTTCACACTGTCAGTGAAAGACAGAGAGAAAAGACCACCACAACCAACAACAATGATAAAAGCCCCTTACCTGAAAAGAACCAATAAGTAATTTTTTTAAAGTAGTGAGAGAAAAAATTTTAAATTGTGAAAGGCAAATGGATTTATATTTGAAAATGGCCCATTTAAAGTATTCGCTACAAAAATCTTGCTTTAAAAACAATGTTTCATCATTTTTTCTTGACATCCATAATAATGACAAAATATTCTTACACATTTTCATGTGTTCTTTTCTAAATACTATAATAAAAGCTGTCAGTTATCCCTTCTGCATACTAACAGAAAAGTACAATCCTTTGTTCTGTGTGTGACTACATTTGCACATTATAGAACTATGAAATATTTACAAAGGGAAGGTTAAATCAATACAGCTCTAAAATTTGTACTTCGGTCTACAGGGATTTATATCATCTTGATTTAATGAAGTACGAGGAGTAGAATGTTGACACACAGAAAAAAATATTTCGGTTTCTCCTTTATTGTACATACAGAAAGTACTGAAGTAGGATTTGTTGATATCTAAGCAGTAACTAATTATTACACATTTTATGCCTCCACCATCATTTGAAAAATCTCATGGTGAAAAGCAGACACCAACTATCAAAAAGAGAAATAAATGTAAAGAATACTGTACTTCATTTAACTTAGCTTGATTGTCAAAAATCTTTCAAAATATTTTATATTTTACTCTTATGGTGCTAAGATTAGTTCAGATATATAAAAATAACCTATATAGATATTTATAATATGATGCATATTTTCATATATTGATTATTTATTCTTATAGATCTCATTAGTACTTATTAGTGCTACAGATATAAATTCCCTGTAGTAGTATAAGACTAGGCTCAGTAAACGGAACAGAAGCCTCTCCTGTTATTTACAAAAAATTGCCAATCTCACATTTTCTTCCAACAAGAGCTTTAATGAGGATGTGCAAAGATCAGAAGAGAGAAGCAAAGAGCTTTGAAAATGTACTTTTTAAAATAAACAAATGAAACATATTTAGGATAATAACCATTTATAAAAGGGCATAGGATATGTCAAGATGAAAGTCTACGTGAAATGCATCTTTCTTCTTTTATAGAATTGATTATTTATTTCAAGTTCACATTGTCCAATATATATTTTCTATTGCATTATATAAACTAGAAGACTTTGTGGTTTTGTTGTTGTTTTTGAGAGAGAGAAAGAGCAAGAAAGGGCACATGCTAGTAGGGGTGCAGAGAGGCAGGGAGGGGTGGGGAGAGACAGAGGGAAGTGAGAGAGAATCCTAAGGAGTCTCAGTGCAGAGCCTGAACTGTGCTAGATCTCACAACACTGTGATCATGACCTGAACCAAAATCGAGAGGCAGACACTTAACTAATTGAGCCACTCAGGTACCCCTAAACTAGAAGGCTTTTTAACAATTAACATCAGCTGAAAGATCACACTGTATTACAGATGTTCGATAGATGAATCAAAATATCCATGTACAAGACCCAATGACTACAAACACCTGATCAAAGAGAAAAGAACACATTTTGGTAAACCTGACTCCGGTTCTGATGGTTATGTTGTCTGTGACCTAAGGCAAGTTTCTTTATCTCCCTGAATCCTAAATATTTTTCTATATGAGATAAATAAACCTGCTTTTCTGGTTACCTCACATGATTATTTTAAAGACCCAAAGATATTATAAACTTGTTTGTAGTCTATTATGCAATTCTGAGGGGATATAAAAATCAGTTTTACCTCCATATTATGTATTGCTTAAGTGTATATTAAAACAACTCAAGGGTAATTAACAACTATTTACTGAGCTCAGATTCCCCAGCACACACCTGTTAAAACGCTGAAGCTCAGAGTCCCCCTGAGTGTGCAGCAGTACAAAGAGGAAGTGAAAATTAAATTTGAAAAGTGAAGCAAACAAATTTCATTGCAGTAAACTACACATAATTATTTAATATCCATATTAACTGGAAATGCTTATCTCATATTTTATTATATTTCACATGGGCCTCTTAATTAAGTAATAATGTTATTATGTGTCTTGGCCAATGTTCCCCAGAAAATAGAGCATTAGACATAGCTTTAAGTGCTAATGTGTGATTAGGGACTGCAGTACCAGGGAGCAGAAGAGACACAAAGGGAGTGAAGTAGGAATGGAGGTGGAGCTAGTAAGAAAATGTGTTATTAGGTGACTGCCAGTAAACGAAATTGATAGCTTGATTTCCCGAGCCTTCCAAGAAACCATATAAACTACATCTCAGGACCATTCTTTGAGTGCACAGAGAAAGGGAAGAGGGAAATCACTTGCAAGTAGCTTCCACCAATCAAAGTTTTTGTTACATCAGGCATTAACTCTTGGTGACTTTCAGAATCGTGCAGCGTCCCATGTTCAGCAAACAGGGAAGCTCTGAAGCAGAGGTGCGAACTACATGCATGGCATGAGGTGAGACATGGTTCAATCCCATGTGTGTGATGTCAGAGTCCACAGCAGCTGAGCCACAGACACATGGAGTGAGAGGATCAGAAATTTGCAGAAGAGATGACTGGCACACCAAAATACAGCAGTTACTATATTCCAGTTTTATTCTCACAAATACCTTGCTAACTTAGTCCTGCTGAGATTCTCATCTTGCCATTATGACACAAAATGACAACTGAGCTGAAATTTTCAGCCAATTTCAAGCCTCCCCTCCCCATGCCTTGCCTCAATCAAATTAGGCACATATTAGAAGCAGGCACGACCAACAAAAACAGGTCTATTTACTGGACACAGCAGATAAAAGGGCAAATACTATGATAGCTATCCTACCAATATTCCATGAATAATTCCCTGTCTCTAGTACCAGTGTAGAAAAGTCTCATGTTCTTGGTGTTTTCCTCATGTATATGATATTGATTACTTAGCACTCTTATACTAACACTAGTACACTGCGGAGTGCCTATTAAGTCGCTTTGCCTGTTATCTCAAACATCAAGGGTGAGGCATCTGAAATCATCCCCTGAATGACAAGTTGTACACCTGAGCAGTGGAAGCTTAATCTGTGGGTTGGCCACCTTACAAATACGTGTTCCTCCCATTCCAAACCTTGACCCTTTGGGCCTGGTGCACTTCTCCCTGGTTGCTCCTTTCTAGTCGATTTTATCACTAGTGATACTGGGGAAAAGAAGAGGCTATCTTCATTAAACAGCCCACTTGTTCACTTAAGATGAAAAGATTTGTCAATAATCAGGAATCAAAATATTTTTCTGGCTAATTTAGGATAATTACTTATGAGTGACTTCTGATGCACTGAACTATTTGAATCAAAATCAGAAATTATTATAGGCACACTGAATACAAATGACTCATGCTTTAAAAAATCTGTAGTAAATAGTGTTTATAAAATATGTATATACATGAAAAAGTAAAAGCAAGGACTCTTGAGTTAAATAGAAAGATAGAAATTCTCAACAAAGAAATATAAGATATAAGCAAAAACCAAATAGAAATTTTAGTATAAAAATGGTAATAAACGTGGGACGCCTGGGTGGCTCAGTGATTGAGCAACTGCCTTTGACTCAGGGTGTGATCCTGGAGTCCCAGGATCAAGTCCCACATCGGGCTCCCTGCAGGAAGCCTGCTTCTCCCTCTGCCTGTGTCTCTGCCTCTCTCTCTCTTTGTCTTTCATGAATAAATAAAAAAATAAAATCTTAAAAAAATGATAATAAACTCAAAAAAACAAAAACAAAGCCTCACCACCAGATGAGTTAAATAGCAGAATGGAGGTAGTGGAGGATAGGGATGATGAAGATGAAGACAAACAATAGGAATTATCCAACTTCAGCAACAGATGCTAAATGTGCTATCTTCTGAATAAAGCAGAAAGCACTGGTTTTCAGTAGATGATGAGAAGTTAAATACATATTTTGTGATATCTAAGACTACTGGTAGAAAACCTATACAGGGATCCCTGGGTGGCGCAGTGGTTTGGCGCCTGCCTTTGGCCCAGGGCGCTATCCTGGAGACCCGGGATCGAATCCCACATCAGGCTCCCTGCATGGAGCCTGCTTCTCTCTCTGCCTGTGTCTCTGCCTCTCTCTCTCTCTCTCTCTGACTATCATAAATAAATAAAGAAAAGAATATTAAAAAAAAAGAAAACCTATACAAAGGTATATAGAGAAAAGCACAGTTGATAAATTAAAATGAAATAGCAAAAAAATATTCAAAAATTCCATGAGAAGGCAGGAAGGGAAAAATTGAAGGAAAAAGAAGAACATCTCTTTCTATCTTTCAGAACAGCTTTAGTAGAATAGGTATGGTTTCTTCTTTAAATGTTTGATCCCCAGGGAAGCCATCTCGCCCTGGGCTTTTGTGTCTTGGGAGGTTTTTGATGACTGCTTCAATTTCCTCCCTGGTTATTGGCCTGTTCATGTTTTCTATTTCTTCCAGTTCCAGTATTGGTAGTTTGTGGTTTTCCAGAAATGCGTCCATTTCTTCTAGATTGCCTAATTTATTGGCATATAGCTGTTCATAATATGTTTTTAAAATTATTTGTATTTCCTTGGTGTTGATAGTGATCTCTCCTTTCTCATTCATGATTTTATTAGAGTCTTCTCTCTCTTCTTTTTAATAAGGCTGGCTAATGGTTTATCTATCTTATTAATTCTTTCAAAGAACCAACTCCTGGTTTTGTTGATCTGTTCCACACTTCTTCTGGTCTCGATTTCATTGAGTTCTGCTCAAATCTTTATTAACTGTCTTCTTCTGCTGGGTATAGGATCTATTTGCTGTTTTTTCTCTAGCTCCTTTAGGTGTAAGGTTAGCTTTTGTATATGAGTTCTTTCCAGTTTTTGGATGGCTGCTTGTATTGCGATGTATTTCCCCTCAGGATTGCTTTTGCTGTATCCCAGATTTTGAATGGTTATATCTTCATTCTCATTAGTTTCCATGAATCTTTTTAATTCTTCCTTCATTTCCTGGTTTACCATTTGCTTTGACGTGGATGGAACTGGAGGGTATTATGCTGAGTGAAATAAGTCAATCGGAGAAGGACACAAACATTATATGGTCTCATTCATTTGGAGAATATAAAAAAATAGTGACAGGGAATAATGGGGAAAGGAGAAAAAATGAGTGGGAAATATCAGAAAAGGAGACAGAATATGAGAGACCCCTAACTCTGGGAAACGAACCAGGGGTGGGGGAAAGGGAAGTGGGCCAGGGTTGGGGGTGACTGGGTGACAGGCACTGAGGGGGGCACTTGATGGGATGAGCACTGAGTGTTATTCTATATGTTGGCAAATTGAACACCAATAAAAAATAAATTTACAAAAAAAAAAAAATAAAAGGAAGAACAAACAGAAAGCAAGTTTTTAAATGATAGGCCTAAATCTAAATATGTCACTAATTACATTCAATGCAAATGTTGCAAATATGCCAGTTAAACAACAGACATTCTCAGGATGGATAAAAAAATATGAACCAACAGTATCCTGTTTACAAGAATATCACCTCAACTGAAATGATATAGGTAAGTTACAAGTAAAAGGATGGAAGAGATATTTAATTCAAGCACTAATCAAAAGAAATCTGACATGACTTTATTACTATCAGAAAAGCTAAACCTCAGAGTAAAGAATATTTCCAAGGTACATTATTTACCATTACATAATGGTAAAAGGGTCAGTTCACCAAGTAGACATAACAATTCTATCTGTAACATATCTAACAACATGTAGGTTCAAAGACTGCCTGATCTGAATGGAGATATAGACAAATACACAATTCTACTTTTAGACTTCAACTCTCCTCTCTCTATAATGGATGGGATAAGTAGACAGAAAATCAGCTATGAAATAGAACTGAACATCATCATCAACCAACAGTGACATTTATAGAGCATTTCATCTCAAACCAGCAAAATACATATTTTTAAGCATGTATACAACACTGAATAAGATAAACCAAACCATGTGTTTATTGCAGCATTATTTGCAATAGCCAAGCTATGGAAGCAAACTAAGTGTTCATCAATCGACAAATGGACAAAGAAAATGTATATTATATGTACATAATGGAATATTACTTGGCCATAAAGAATAATGAAATCTTGACATTTGTAACAGTGTGGATGGACCTAGAAGGTATTATGCTAATTGAAAGAAGTCAAACTGAGAAAGACAAATATATGATTTCACTCATATATGGGATATAAAAAATTTAAAAACAACCAAATGAATAAACAAACAAAGGAAAAACAGAATCAGACTTACAAAAACAAAGAACTGCTGGTTGCCAGAAAGAATGGGTATGGGAGAATGGGCAAAAAGGTGAAAGTCACTGGGAAATACAGGCTTCCAGTTAAGGAGTGAATGTCATGGGAATAAAAGATATAATATAGGCAATATAATCAATGATAATGTAATAGCATTATATGGTGACAGATGGTAGCTACACTTGTGATGAACATAGCATAACATATAGACTTGTCAAATCACTATGCTGTATACTCAAAACTAACATAACATTGTGTGTCAACGATAAAAAAGAAAGAAGAAAGAAAGAAAGAAAGAAAGAAAGAAAGAAAGAAAGAAAGAAAGAAAGAATTAAAAATAAAACTTTAAGAAATTTGAAATAATTAAAATCATGCAAAGTATGTTTTCTGGCCATAACAGAATTATACTACAAATCAATAATAAAAAAAAAAGAAAAAGAAAAGTCTCTCACATACTTGGAGCTTAAACAACATAATGCTAAATAACACATAGCTCAAACAAGGATTCTGAGGGAAATTAGAAAATATATTAAAATGAAAATACAGCATATTAATATTTGTATGATACTGCTAAAGGTGTTCTTAGAAATTTATTTCAGTAAATGATTATGCTATACTATAAATAAAACAATTTCAAATCAATAAGCATCATCCTTAAGAAACTGGAAAAATAAATGCAAAATAAACCTAAAGCAAGCAGAAGAAATCAAATAATAAAATGAAATGGACATCAGAAGAAAAGAAATGAAAACAAAGGCTAATTTTCTGAAAATATCAAGAATATGACCAACCCTCTAACAAGAGTGGCAAGAAATGAATTTAAGACAAAATTACCAATATGAAGAGTTTAGATATCAAAAGAATAATTAAAAAGTTCTACTATGAACAACTTTGTGTTTGGTATGCCACAGACTACTAGAACTTACTCAAGATGAGATAGGTAATATGAATAATTCCATTAACTATTAAAGAGATAAAATTTGTACTATACCCTTCCAAAAAAATTTTTTTTCAGACCCAGATGATTTCACTGGAGAACTCTATGAAACATGTGAAGAAGAAAAAATGCCAATTTGATACAATGTCCTAAAGTTAATGGAAAAGGAAAGAACATTTCCCAACTAATTTTATGAGGCCAGCATTTATTCTGATACAAAAATGAGACAAAAACAGTATGGAGGGAAAAACAGAAACAGAGAGAAAGAAAAAGAACTATAGACAAATATCCCTCATGAGTGTATATGCAAACATCCTCCATAAAATAGTAGCAAGCCAAATCCAGCAAGATACAAAAAGATCACACCATGACCAGTTGGAGTATATTGCAGGAATGAAACATTAGTTTAATATTCAAAAAACAGTCAAAGTAATCCACCATATTAAAGAAGAAGAGACACAGGATTATATTAACTGATGCAGAAAAATCATCTGACAAAATTAAACACCCATTCATGTTACAAATTTGAAGCAAACTAGAAAGAGAAAGAATTTGCTCAGCCTGATAAAGGGCATACACAAAACCTTATAGACAACCATGCTGCTTAATAGTAAAAGACTGAATACTTTTTCTCAAGATTGAACACAATCAAGGAGGTTCACTCTCATTTCACCTATTCAACACTGTAGTGGAAGTCCCTGCCAGTGAAATAAGACAAGAAAAATAGGTATACAAATTGGAAAGAACAAGTAGTACTGTTTCTGTTTACAAACAACATGATTATTTATGCAGACTATCCCAAATTCTACCACTAATAATTGGGTAGTAAGGTTTAGCATGCATTGACCATTTACACTTCTATTTACTAGCAATAAACAACTGAAAACTGAAATTACATATATAAAATTTTTGTGATTTTTATTTTCACATGTATTTTTTAAATAGCTCTAAAAAATGACACATTTATGTACAAATCTAAAAAACATGTATAAGATCTATATGCTAAAAACTAAAAAATAGTGACAAAAAATCAAAGGAGACTGAAGTATTTGGAGACATACTATATTCATGGATTTCAAGATTCAACATAGCTAAAATATCAGTGTTTCCCAAAGTGACCTATAGATTAAATATAATTCCAATCAAAGTCCCAACTGGACTGTTTCTTGTACTTATAGATATGTTTATTCTAAAATATATATGGAAAGGCAAAGACACTAGGATAGCCAAACCAGTTCTGGAAAAGAGTTGCAATTTTAAGATTTGTTGTAAATCTTCAGTGATCAAAACATTGTGATGTTATTGGTGGGATAGGCACACAGGTCAATGGAATTGAATAGAAAGCTTAGAAATAGACCAACACAAATATGCTAATTAATTCTGACTAAAGTACAAAAGCAATTCAATGGAGATATGATGGCTTTACAACAAATGCAATTCAGACATACATCCATATGCAATAAAATGGACCTCAACCTAACCTTCATGCCTTCCACAAAAACTAACTCAAGACGAATCATAGATTTAAATGTAAAATATTAACTATAAAACTTTCAGAAGAAAATAGTTGTTCCCTGGGATGAAGCAAATAATTCTTAGATACAACATCAAAAGCATAATCTATAAAAGAAAACAGTTGATAAACTGACCTTCATCAAAATTATATACCTTGCTCTATGAATGAATGCTCTATGAAAGATACATTTAAGGGGGTGTACAATGACAAAAGCCAATTACAAATTATTTGGATCCTGAACTTCAAAACTCAACAGAAAGGTCTTCATTTTGGCCAGAGTTGCCATCTTCCAGTAATTTGTCAAAACGACCAACACAAAGGGAAAGAGGAGAGGCACCTACTATATGTTCTCTAGGCCTTTTATGAAACATAGAATTACTCCTTTGGTCACATAACACGCAAATCTACAAGAAAGGTGATATTGCTGACATCAAGAGAATGCTCACTGTTCAAAAAGGTACATATGTTGCCATGTCTATGTTACCCAGCATGTTGTTGACATTGTTGTATACAATGAGTTTAACAAACGAGTTAAGAGCAAGATTCTTGCCAAGAGAATTAATGTATGTAGTAAGCATACTAAATACTCTGAGTTGGGATGGTTTCTGAAGCATGTGAAGGAAAAGTGATCAGAAAAGAAGGAAGCCAAAGAGACAGGTACTTAGGTTCAACTTAAGTGCCAGCCTGCTCTACCCAGAGATGCACACTTTGGGAAAACCAATGGAAAGAAGCCTGAGCTTCTGGAACCTGTTCCCTACGAGGTCATGGCATGATAGGTAAAAGAGTAAAAGACCTCTGGAATGTAAGAAAACAAAACAAAACAACAACAAAAACCCTCAAAAGAAAGAAAACAAACAAACCAGTTAAAAATTGGGCAAAACATTTGAATAGATAATTCACCAAAGAAAATACAGATAGCAAATAAGCCTATGTATGGATGTTCAACATTATTAATAATTAGGAAAATACAAATTTAAAATTGATGTGATACTACTGCACCCTATCAGAAGAACAAAAATTAAAACAATACCAAGTGTTGAGCAGAACTACTGGAACTCACATACAAAGCAGTGATGGCAAAGCAAAATGACAGAGCCTCTCTTATAAAGGTAAACATACACCTAGCATATGACACAGCAATGCTACTCCTAGGTATTTTCCCTAACGAATTTGAAACTTATGTTCACACAAAAATCTATATATGAATGATTTATGGCAGCACTATTCATAAATGCCAAAACACTAGAAATCATTCAAATGCTCTTCAGTGAATGAATGGATAAAGAGACTGTGGTACTTTTATATAGTGGAAATTACTCAGCAAGAAAAAGGAACAAATTATTGGTGCACACAACTTGGGTACCATCTCAAGATCAATATGCTGAATAAAAGGAGCCACTCTCAAAAGATTATGTGATATATTAATTCATTCATAAGGAATTCACAAAAAGACAAAACTGAGTGACATAAAACAGATTAGTAAATTGCCAGGGGTTAGGGATGGGGAGAGGGTGTGACTGTAGTGGTAGGCCAAGGAAAGCTTTGAGGGTTATGGAACTATCTCTACTCTGATTATGATGGTGGTAATAAAAATTTATACATTAAAGTTCCTAGAACTGCCCACCAGAAAGTTTATTTTAATCTTTCTTATATTTTTTCATTTAAAAATAAATATTTTAAAAATATATATGTGAGAAATTGTGGGAGTAGATGAACTTCACTCTGCAAAGGAAGATGCCCCCAAATAATTAAACATCAGCTTTACCTGTCCTCTCTCAAGTAACTTCAGATAATCTTTAAAAAGAAGTCTAAGAAATGGCTATATGCTATATTTCTCCCCAACTCCTAAAATATGTTAATATTATTTTCTAAGCAAGTTACCTTTTAGAATGTTATAATCCATAATCAAGTTCTTCTGTATTTCAAATTATTATTTTTTTTCCAATTAAGGTGTTACTAAGAATCAAATAACATTTGAGAGACATACCTAAAAGTAAACTAATCTGTTGGAAAACTACTACTGAAGGTGTCTCAAAAGAATTGTGTGTGGAGATGACACAGACCTCCAAGGAATTTGGTTAACCTCAGTCAAAATGACACTGCTTCTGTCTAAGGGCAACTAGACACATCACCCAGAATAGTGATTCAATGTGGAAACTTTTAAATGAAATCACTTACCATTGCTACTTATTAGTACTCAATGAAATGTCTGGACTAAGTTCATGATGATGACACATTTCAGATAGTAATGATTTCTGAATACAACAAAGGCAGCATTTTTCAAATCTATAACCTGGAAGTGAGAGACTTTAAATTCCATTAGTGATTTCTTGAGACAGCAGCCACCTCACTGTGAAGTCCAGGGAAAAGTATGCATCTGTTGTTGATATATTATCTTAATGTTCCAACCATCTGCCTAAATAAAAACTAGGATCAAGAGGTATTAAAGTAAGTGGCCTCTCAGAAAGGGAGATAAATTGGGATGTAAAACTACTGAGGCCTTTGCTAAAATTCAATAACTAGCACAGTAAAATCTTTTCTCGTGCTATGGTTACATTTTGGTGTTCTCACTACTATTTCTGGGTAGAGGGCCACATTTCTGAAAACTACTGGGAGAAACAGAAAAATACTGAAACCCTGAACTATATTCCCAGATTATGTTTGATAGTATATTGGGTTCAATAAGCTACATGACAACAAGCAACCTGCCATTTGCTATTCCTTGGTATGTAACCTGATGTGAACGAATAGCACATCTGATAAGACTTAGGTGGCTGAGGACATTACTCTCACCTCTCCAGACCAGAGTTTACATATCATGACCTGAGCTCCATTTTAGGAGTATATTCTCGCATTCCCGAAATCCCAGAACTAGTTGAGTTTGTTTTGTTTTCAAACCTTTTGGTTGAACATTTTGTTCTTGGAATG
This sequence comes from Canis lupus familiaris, assembly GCF_011100685.1. Taxonomy (NCBI): domain Eukaryota; kingdom Metazoa; phylum Chordata; class Mammalia; order Carnivora; family Canidae; genus Canis; species Canis lupus. The sequence continues at coordinate 78,667,762 of NC_049222.1, read as the reverse complement.
CATAGCTCTTCCTTCTGGGCTTGATCATTGGAAAACTAAATCCTAGTTGTTTTCTTATGCTCTTGCTGTTGTCTTTACTTGCCCCAGCCTTCTGGGCATAATCTTATATTCCACAGACATGACTCTTAAGTGCACCTCTGCTTGGCTTACATGACTGATCATTATCTCTGTCAAACCTCGTCGGCCTCTTAAATTGCCTTCGTGCTCCAGCTTCATCAGCCATGTCAAAATGAGATGTAGGAGGGGAATGAGAAAGGACAACCAGAGCCAGCTCCACATTCAAGCAAAGGAAGAGGTCATATGTTACAGTGTCCTCAGAGGGGACTAATGGGAGCACTGTCAAAAATTCTTACTCTCTTACTGAAGAGACTGTCCTTTTTCCAGTGGATAGTCTTTCCTGCTTTGTAGAATATTAGTTGACCATAGAGTTGAGGACCCATTTCTGGATTGTCTATTCTGTTCCAGTGATATATGTGTCTGTTTTTGTGCCATTACCACATTGTCTTGATGACCACAGCTTTGTAGTACAGCCTGAAATCTGGCATTGTGGTGCCCCCGGCTCTGATTTTCTTTTTTAATATTCCCCTGGCTATTTGGGGTCTTTTCTGATTCCACACAAATCTTAAGATGATTTGTTCCAACTCTCTGAAGAAAGTCCATGGTATTTTGATAGGGATTGCATTAAATGTGTAAATTTCCCTGGGTAGCATTGACATTTTCACAATATTAATTCTGCCAATCCATGAGCATGGAATATTTTTCCATCTCTTTGTGTCTTCCTCAATTTCTTTCAGAAGTGTTCTGTTGTTTTTAGGGTATAGATCCTTTACCTCTTTGGATAGGTTGGTTTGTTCCTAGGTATCTTATGCTTTTGGGTGCAGTTGTAAATGGGATTGACTCCTTAATTTCTCTTTCTTCAGTCTCATTGTTAGTGCATAGAAATGCCACTGCTTTCTGGGCATTGATTTTGTATCCTGCCACACTGCCGAATTGCTGTATGAGTTCTAGCAATCTTGGGGTGGAGTCTTTTGGATTTTCTATGTACAGTATCATGTCATTTGCAAAGAGGAGAGTTTTACTTCTTTGCCAATTTGAATGCTGGGAAAATTGGACAGCCACGTGCAGAAGAATGAAACTAGACCATTCTCTTACAACAGACACAAAGATAAACTTAAAATGGATGAAAGATCTAAATGTGAGACAAGAATCCATCAAAATCCTAGAAGGCAACACCCTTTTTGAACTTGGCCACAGCAACTTCTTGCAAGATACATCTATGAAGGCAAGGGAAACAAAAGCAAAAATGAATTATTGGGACTTAATCAAGATAAAAAGCTTCTGCACAGCAAAAGAAACAGTCAACAAGACTAAAATACAACCTACAGAATGGGAGAAGATATTTCCAAATATATCTGACATATCAGATAAAGGACTGGTATCCAAGATCTATAAGAACTTATTAAACTCAACAGCAAAGAAACAATCCAATCATGAAACGGGCAAAAGACATGAGCAGAATTTCACAGAGGAAGATATAGACATAGCCAAGAAGCACATGAGAAAATGCTCCACATCACTGGCCATCAAGGAAATACAAATCAAAACCACAATGAGATACCACCTCACACTAGTGGGAATGGTGAAAATTAACCAGACAGGAAACAACAAATGTTGGAGAGGATGTGGAGAAAGGGGAACCCTCCTGCACTGTTGGTGGGAATGTGAACTGGTGCAGCCTCTCTGGAAAACTGTGTGAGGTTCCTCAAAGAGTTAAAAATAGATCTTCCCTACAACCCAGCAATTGCACTGCTGGGGATTTACCCCAAACATACAGATGCAGTGAAATGCCGGGACACCTGCACCCCAATGTTTATAACAGCAATGTCCACAATAGCCAAACTGTGGAAGGAGCCTCGGTGTCCATCGAAAGATGAATGGATAAAGAAGATGTGGTCTATGTATACAATGGAATATTAGCCATTAGAAACGACAAATACCCACCATATGCTTCAACATGGATGGAACTGGAGGGTATTATGCTGAGTGAAGTAAGTCAGTCGGAGAAGGACAAACATTATATGGTCTCATCCATTTGGGGATTATAAAAAATAGTGAAAGGGAATAAAGGGGAAAGGAGAGAAAATGACTGGGAAATATCAGAGAGGGTGCCAAAACATGAGAGACACCTAACTCTGGGAAACCAACAAGGGGTAGTGGAAAAGGAAGTGGGAGGGGGTCTGCGGTGACTGGGTGATGGGCACTGAGGGGGGCACTTGACAGGATGAGCACTGGGTGTTATGCTATATGTTGGCAAATTGAACTCCAATAAAAATTTTTTTTAAAAAATTCTTACTCTTTTTGAACAGGGATGCTTTCAATGCTCCAATATGACACACTGAACTCTGGCCTTACATAAGTCCTATAGCAACTAAGTCACCGACTGACTTAGTCTAGTTGCTAGTCCTAGCACCTCTAGGCATTCTACATCTTATGGTATAAAAGAGGCTAACAAGTTGTAAACTATAAACTCATATATTGTCTGTATCTGAAACTGTGCCAGATATTAGGTATATATCAACACCTGACCCCTGTCCTCTAGATATTAGTATTAAAATTGAGAAGGCATACATAGGAAAACTAAGACACAGTATAAAAAGGGAAACATAAAGAAATGTTTACAGAGAATAGTCTGAAAGCCCAAGAGAATTACTCAGGGCAGTCAAGAAAATCTATTGGGCTGTGACCCAGAACATGGAATCAAATCAGATAGAGAAGTAGAGAAAGACCTTCCAGCTCCAAATTCTTCATCCTATGAGATGCTTGCAGTTAATTGGGTGCACTTACTTTTTTTCAATGTTTTTTTTTTAATCTAGTATTCTTTATCAAGTCATTAAGGATTCTTTAGAACAGTATGAATAGAAATATTGTCAGAAAAAAAAAAGAAAGGAAGGAAGGAAGGACAAAAAGTCATCTTCCTGAAGAAGACTATAAGCAGTACTGGGATGCTTTCTGAGCAGTCTGGCCTGTTTTCGTTCTAGATGTTTATTATACATATATCAACTTAAGTGCTAAGGGATATTTAGAGCACACTCAATATCAGACATGATACTAAACACTCTGCATAGACTGTATTTCATGCAGTCTATTGTAGGTATAGTGTATTTCATTGGTCCTAAGATGCACATTTTTCCCATATTTGAACAACCTCTGAAATTGGCATATGCCTTATACATGATGGTGTATAATAATTTAATTGGAAGCATTTTCTCTTTCTTGATGGTATATGAAATAGTGCTGCAGCTTTAAATCAAGAACATCCTTATATTGGTGAAACATTGTAGTAATTCTAACATCAAAGTACATAATCCCATGTAAAATCCCCATTTTACAAAGAAGTTAATATACTTGCCTAGCTTCACACAGCAAATAAGCATCAGAGCCAGTTTTCAAACCAGAAAGTATGGATTCCAGTTTTGTGCTCTCAGCCACTATCCACAGTACTTCTCAAACAATTAAAAAAACAGTAAAAAATAGTAAAACCAGACATCTCACTCCTCTAATAAGATCATCCTACTGAAAAGAAATTTAAGATACTCCTGTTTGTCTTCATTTAAAACCCAAAGTGTGGCCATGGTAGTGTGGTTAATAAACAATGTTCTGTCACAGGATGATGAAATGACCATGTGGGAAATAGAAACCAATAGGCAGTAATACAGACTCCAGTACTTTCTACATATGGAGGCATATAGTTCATAATTATCATCTTCAATTCCTCAACACAAGTTGTAAGGAATCAGGCAGAAAGCACCTGGAAGGGATGCTGTAGAAAAGATGTCAACACTGAGTATGTGGTAAGTCTGGAAATGATTTAAGATAGGCTTTGTCCACCTCAGCACTACTGAGATTTTGGAACAGTTAATTCTTTGTTATAAGGAACCACTCTTTTTTATTGTGGGATGTTTAACAGTATCCCTACTCTCCCCAGTGGATGCCATTAATGCTACCCCAGTTGTGACAAGCAAAAATGTCCCCAGATAATGCCAAATGTCTCCTGGGAGACAAAATCAGCCTCAGCTGAAAACCACTCATTTTCAGTCTCTCTCTCTCTCTCTCTTTTTCTTTTTTTACATAATACATTCTGTTGTACAAAGAAGACAGCCCATGTATGACAATTATGATAGGAGTGAAGGATGGGCATGTGGGTGGAAGGAAAAAAGGGAAGAAGGAGGAAATTAGGAACAAAAGAATTCCATAATATTTACTAATATTCATTGGCAGATCATTTCAGCTAAACACTGAAAGACTAGCTAATATTTAATACTCACTATAAACCAAACATCAGAAAAATGCACTCCTTAATGCAAAAGCATATTTAGTAACCGTTACACGTAACTTCAGAAAGCATTTAAATAAAACGTCAAGCACAGGAGTGAAGGGTAACTATTCCCTTAGGAGTGCAATGGTTATAGATATGATCCCTTAAGTACATTATAGGTTTGTTTAAAAGAATTAATAAACTATGTTATTGACAGACATATGCTCATTTCATTGAGATAAAATTATAATTGAATTGATAGGTAATGACCCTTTAAGTCATAAGAATAAAGCTCAAGTGGATGCTTGCATGGACCTCAGGGCAGAATTTCTTTGCATTCATCATTTTACTATTGATATGCTGTCATACTTATATTAATACTCCTGCATGATGTTACATCAATAAGTTATTAACAAAGTTTTCATATTTTCTGTCCTTATGAGGAATTTTTGAGAAAATAGAAAAGAATAGCTCTGTGCTAGCAATATAAAATAAATCTATTTCAAATGCATTCACCCATTCAATAAATACTTACTGAGCACCAACCCCAGATTTCTGATATAATATTAAGCTTTTTCTTGAAATACATCCATAATAATAAAAACCTAAATCTATAGTTTCAGCTATGTGTAATTAATATATTGTATTTGCATTTATATATTGCAGCTATCTGTAAGTCAGGCTTTCTGAGTATTAGTAAAATATATAATTTAATATAAAGCATATTAAAAGACATCCCCCTCAAGATATTCCCTTGTTAGCTAAAATAAAAATGACTATAGGATATTATTTCAGACTTATAAAATTACTCTCACCAACAATCTTTTTTGCTCTCTTGATGCTCCAACTACTCTGTGAGTGAGGTTCTTTTTGATTACTGGTTTTATTATTTTATTGTATCCATTGTAACAATTGACAAATGGAATTTCAAAGAGATTAAGTGACATGGCAAGAACACTGCACATCTAGTTAATGAGGAAAAAAAATCAAGGTTTTTCTTTTATTCTAAGCATTATTTCCATCACACTATAATGATGTTTCATTCATTTACTTTGCAAAATATCAAATTCTTCTTGCGTTCCTGTTTAAAGAGACATGCTCTTAGAAGAGTGCTTCTCTGATAGGAGTAGGGTAGTGGTCAAAATCACCTGAGTCTGTTCATCTGGGTAATTCACTAGACATTCTTTGAGAAACACTGCCTTTAAGAAATAATATCTTCCTATCTTAATATTTAAAAATGAATGAGTGCATGATATTATATTCCTCAGATTCAGAAAAATTCTTTAGAATGGAAGTAAGCAGGGGAAATGCAGTAGACAGGTCTGAAATAGGAGGAAAATCTGTAAAACAAAACAAAACAAAACAAAACCAAAAAACAAAAAACTGGAAGCAGGTAGTAAAACAAATTCCACTGACTGTTTAAATTTGCCTGCAGGCATCCCTGCCACTGGGACTGTATTTAAGACTGTATTTATACTCAGCCATCCATTTTTGAATTAGAAACTCCATTTCCTTCCAATTGCTTTTATAGTGATGCCAAGCACATAACCAAATTTTCAAAAATTGATTTTCTTAGTACTAACCCAATGTCCGCCTGAACTAAAGTGTGCATCAAAGTCAGTTTTAAAAAATGTGGTGTGTCCTCTCTTTCATATCTTAGAAGTTCTTGGCCTAGACCATTTGGCAGGCCTGTAAGTTTTCTAGTAATTTTTCTTTCAATGCAAGATAACAATATAATAATGGAAGGCTGAAATTACAAGCCAATTTAACATTTCACCAGCAGGAGGGAAGAAAGAAAGGACAAAAGTAGTCATTGTCTAGAAAATAATAATGACATTTTACACTTACATGGTGCTTTGAAGTGTTCCCAAGGTACTTTCACATATATCATCTTATCTGATATAAACCGATAAGCCAAGCCATAGCCTCATCTTGCATAGTATAAAATTAAAATTCAGCCATATTAAGTGGGATAGCCAAAGCCACTTGCCTAGAAAAAGCACAAGAGCACAGATTATTTGACTCATAAACTAGAAGATCTTTTCACATACTATGTATAAAATACTTAAATATAATTCCCCATACTTTTTTTCTGCCTTCTTTGTTATATTCTATTCTTTCTATGGCTACACTATGTCTATACTGTCCTAAGGTTCCACCCTAGGCCCTCTGCTCTTCTTCTTCTACATTCTATCCCTGAGTTATCTCATCCAAATATTCAAGTTTAATTTCCTTATTACTACAACTATCCAAGTTTTTTTCTCCAACTCCCTACATACATTCATATCTCCAACTATCTACTGAATACTTCTCCTGAAATATCATAAAGATGTGTCATAGGCTATAGAGTGAAACTGAACTTACCATATATGCCAGTAAAATTGCTTATTTTTTTAAAGATTTATTTATTTATTCATGATGGACAGAGAGAGAGAGAGGCAGAGACACAGGAGGAGGGAGAAGCAAGCTCCATGCCGGGAGCCTGACGTGGGACTCGATCCCCGGACTCCAGGATCGCCCTGGGCCAAAGACAGGCGCCAAACCGCTGAGCCAACCAGAGATCCCCTAAAATTGCTTCTTCACCTTTATTCTCTCTTATGAAGAGAGACATCGCTACGAACTCAGATGCCCACAGAGAAGGTCTAGAAGTCATCTTACATTCTTCCTACTCATTATTCATTCTCCACATCCAAACACAAAGGCACAGTTCTGGTAGATTTAATCTCTGTAATATTGTCTAACACCTTCCCCTCTTCTCAATCCCTGCTGTCACTGCCTCCTTCATTCCTTCATTTTATCTTCCTCAGTTATAATAATATTTTCCTAATTGGTCTCTCTTTGGTTTTTCAAGTTCTGCTGCTCATAGCTGGAAAAGACAAAAACAGAAAATAAAACAAAAAACAACTTTCTGAAAATAAATCTGGCCATGTGGACTCCATGCCTTCATGAAGAACCTGCCAATGCTTTCGGGATTAAAATCAATTATTAGTTTAGTACATGTGATCTCTCATGATTTTTCTTCTAGCTATTCTGTTTGACTCAGACTTCTACCCACCCATTCCTTGATCATATTCAACCTTCATTCCAGCCATACTGAGCCACTTACTAAAAATTCCCCAACCTTATCATGTGGTTTCTGCCTCCCAAAGTGCCTTGAATAATTCATTCTTTATCTCCATTACTTTTACATAGCTAAGCTATGTAGAAGTAGTTTTTCATTCCAGAATTCAGTTCATATATCACATTTTCCAGAACACATTTCTCATCTATATAAACACTGTCTAATTTATATGCCCCGCCCCCATATTCCCATTTATCAAGTCATAAAATGTTCATATTATTTAACCCACTTGTTTATCTTCAAAAGTTTCACAATATGGTAAAAATGACAAGCATAAAAAGTCATTGGCATATTCTAGGAAAACAAACAATTTTTCATACTTCCAATCTTTGTAAGACTTCTATATTCATTATACGACAGTAGCCTCACATCACTTTCTTACCTCAAATTTTTTTTCTTATATCTGCATTAGCTGAAGAGTGAACATATTTAAACTATAGTTACCCCCATGGAAACATTCATATTTGGCAATGTCACCATCATTTTTTCTCTTCAGCAATGTTTCTGCAATTATTTTGATATACTACTGAATGTTATATTTATTTTATAAATAACATAAAAATTAGTAGAAAAGGTAAACATTAAATTACTGATATAAATAAAAAAGTTTCCACAAATATAATAAAATTGCAAAAAGGGAAGAAATCAGGAAATTTTTTCTTTTTTTTTAAGATTTTATTTATTAATTCATGAGAGACACAGAGAGAGAGAGAGAGAGACAGAGACACAGGCAGAGGGAGAAGCAGGCTCCACGTAGGGAGCCAGACTTGGCACTCTAGATCCGTGATCTCCAGGATCACACTCTGGACCGAAGGTGGCGCTAAACTGCTGGGCCACCCGGGCTGCCCAGGATATTTTTAACTTCTGTCAGTCACTAAAATTTAAGTAGTTGACAATGCACTACTGCAAATAAAAGAAAAAAAGCTTTCTGTAAATAACTGTCGAAAACATATTGTCTTAAAGAAGTATAATTATAGATTTTATACATTTTTTTAGTTATGGGGAATGAGACTTCCCTTATAACTTACAAGTATATTGTACAAACTTCATGTGTTTCATCTTCATGGACCTGTCAGAGAATGCATTATACTTCACCACACAGGAGTATTTGTACTTGTCAAAAACTATAAGCAATCTAAATATGTATCAGTAGATTGGGAGCAAATTAACTGATGCCACAATCACTGAGTAGAATATTATGCAGCTATTGTTACGAAGGCTATAGCATCACCTGAAAGCATAGTGATAACCTAGTAGCAAATTAAATGCTAAATTAAAAATGAGTGCCTATTATTAATTAATGAGATATAATAATATATCACACTGTAAAATTATGAGAAAAGGATATACCAAATTTACAAAGCTGTGCAGTTTTAATAGTGGGGTTATGGACAATTTCTCTCTATATCCAAGTTCTTTATAGCTATTATTATTTCTAGAAGAAAAGTTTAGGAGGAGTTCATTTTTAGAGGTTCAGCATTGGGGAAGGAATAAACATCAATCATAAATATAACAAATGTAAATCCTCTATTTTAAATCCTCTATGGGGAGAAAGCATATTAGAAACAGAGGCATATTAGCCAGAAGCATGTTTTTACTGTCTATATTTGAAACTTAAATATGACAAAATGAGCTGCAGATAGATACTAAGTTGACAAGGAGTGAAATGTGCTGGATTGTTCTTTTGTCAATTTGTTTACATTGGGAACAATGTTTCCCAGAATCCCTAACTCCATATGGTTTCAGCTTAGAGTTAGCTGAGTGACATTGCATGAGATTTGATAGGCAGAAGTGAAACAATAGCCATTACTCTCCGGATATTAACACTGGTTAGAAGCAAGTTGCCACAGCACATGTGGGTTCCAGTGTGTCTTTCCTACTCAGCAACAAGCTTCCTTCCTAAGTGTTGGTCATAGTAACAAAGAGTGACCCCAAGCCTATCACCACCACTTAGATATGAACTCAAAAGTAAGAGTCATAAAGAGTAAGTAACTTTCCATAGACTTCTGCACATGGAGAAGGAGGTGATCTGATTAAAAGTGTAAATGAGGCCCAGCAGAGACCAACATCAGCTGCCAGCCATGTGGATGGCCATCTTGAACGCTCAGATGACTCCGGCCTCATGACAAAACAGGAACAAGAATCACTCCAGTCAACCCACAAAGAGAGATATTAATAACAAATCAATTTTAAGCCAATAAATTTGGGGGTGACCAGCAATAGATAATCTGAGTGAAGACAAAGAGGAAGGAAATGCCTTGAGCAGTGCAACATAGAAATGACAATGGTCATAAGTTCTTCTCAAAAGAAGCAGTATAGATAAATTATCATGGACTCAGAGGCCAGAGATTTAGAAATAAGTTTATTTTTAATTTCATTTCTTGTGAGAATTAAAATACAAATCTGAACACTATCCAAAGCACATTTCTTTTTAGATTATGAATCCCTGCCAACAGATACATAATTCTAAGACACTATTCACAGAGAAATGTCGGGTAGAAAGGGAATACTAGGGACTTTTCTGTAATAATCCTTAAGGATTATGCTACTATTTAACCAACTTATTTTATAAAACACCAAAAGCCAGTATGTAATCTTGGGCAATGATTAACATATATTTCTTAAATATAGTTAAAAATAAAAAGTAGGGCGCCTGGGTGGCTCAATCAGTTAAGCATCTGCCTTCAGCTCAAGTCCTAGGATGGAGCCCTGCACTGGGCTCAGCAGGGAGCCTGCTTCTCTCTCTCCCTCTGCCTCTCCATGCCCCCCACTGTACTCTCTCTCTTGCTCTATCTCAAATAAATAAATAAGATCTTTAAAAGAATAAGAAATAAAAAATAAAACAGTAAGTTATTTTGATTTATGGTTTGAAAATCATAAATTCTGAAAAACAATGTACACTTTGTCTTTCCTTTTTCCTCCAACTTTATTGAGGTATAACTGGATACAAAATGCTGAAATTATATAATTAATGTATACTATTTGGTGAGTTTGGTTTCTTGTTTTTCTAAAAACAAAACTAATCTACTCTACAACTTTTCAGAGAAAAAGTGAAGGTGACAAAATGGATGTTATATCACTGCTATTCTGGGTACAACTACAACAAAAAGGATCTCTCTTTTTTTTGGCTGTGGTACAGAAATAGAGAGAGACAGAGATAGATAAGGAAGGGAGGAAGAAGTAAATATAGCCTGAGAGATATTCTAAAATGTAAATAAAGGATATCCTTTGTATTTACATAATCTGGTTAATGATTTGGTTAAATGGAAAAATCAGCCCATGCAATAGAGCTGTGTGGTTTCCTTTCAAGAACTCGAAAAGGAATAGCAGTGGTTATCAGCTCTGCACTCCCATCTTATGGGGAAGACCAGAACCAATAAAGCCATCAAACCTAAAAAGTATTCTTAAAAGTAAAAAGAGAGAGAGAGATTTTAAATCTGTTTCTCTTGAAGTTTTCTTGGTCCTTACCAAGTTAGTTATACTATGCAGATTAAAATCTTAAAACAGGTACAATTAAATTCTACAGGCCCTCATAGTCAGACTAAATCCTTTTCTAACACTGAAGTAAGAAAAGGGAATTATACATTCCTTAAGACATTAACCTCAAAATTTTACTCAAACTAGGAAGAGTTACACCAAGAACTTCTCAAAATCTATGTCAAAAGAAGGATTAAGAGCTTTTATGCTATTACTTTCTCAATATTTGGGAAAATTTTTCATCTATTGCTAGGAAATGGAGTTGTACCTTTTCTATCGTATGTCCATACAAAGGGATCAGATGAAGAAAAAAATGTTTGCTTCTCCCTCACCATCACGCTAATTGCATGTCCATGAATTATGTAAGGAGTCAGGGTGAGCTGACTCAGTAGTCTTTCCCTTTGTTTGCTAGCTCATTATTCCCAAATCCAAAATACACTAAGAATCATAGGTGTTTGTGCAGTGACATCCCGAAGAAAACAATTCTGGGCAAGTTTTAAAGTTGTATGACAGATACAATTAATAAAAAAAAAAAAAAAAGGATTTTCTTCTATTATTTCCCATGGGAAAAAAAGGAGGGGTAAATTTTCCTCAATCTTCATTTATTTCAAAACATTCAGTACTGAATAAAACCTTGTCATGTAAGAATAAAAAAGGTACAATTATACACCAGAAGATTTTTAAATGCAAAATAGCCTAATACATTGAAACTAATATGATGCTTTACAGCCAGCCCCAGTGACTCCCTGTGCCATTGTCTGTGAGACCTTGTATACCTGAATGCCCTTGAACTACTGCATTTTGCAGTACATTCCATTGCATACAATGGATGACCTTTACACATTGACTTTGACAGCAGCCCATCTCTTCCCCCGTAACTTCCACTCTTACGGGCTAATAGTATAATGCTAGATTTTTTAAATGAAGTTAACAGAAAAACTGTTTCCTAAGGGTTGCATCATTCGTCCATTTGTCATTAGTGTGACTCCAAGAAACATATGGCGCAGATACAGAAAAGTTGTCTGGGGAGGTTTGTATAATTAAGCAATGGGATATTTGGCTGTGAGGCACCAGGATGCCATCAAGGCCCGCTAAAGCTGTAAATGCCCCTGACAATAGTCTCCAACAGAAAACCTATCTCTAAACTGAGAAAAGTTAGTTCTCTTTTAGATTAAAGGCCCAATGGAATATTTACAACCATATAGTTAAGTCAACTTTATTGGGGTTGGAGGTTTAAGGGGCAAACAAAACGGTCTGTGGAATTGAACTGGGTAAACCATGCCTTTCTCTCTGCCATATTATATGCTATATTTGAGCATAGGATAGTGTATTCTATCTACCTATCTCTCCATCCATCCATCCATCATCCATCCATCCATCCATCCATCCATCCACCTTCCTATTTAGCTATCTACCTATCAATCTACTGATCTATCATCTATCACCTAATGCAGCCAAAGGACAGAAGACAAAGGACAGCTAATGCATTTTATTTCCAAATAACTCAGAGGATCAGCAACCCCATATCCCAAAAAAACTAGATCACCAAATGTCGGAGTTAGAGAAAAATTTGTTCTATTTCAGTACATAAAAGCAAAGCTTGCTTGATAAAAAAAAAAAAAAAAAAAAAAAAAAAAAAAAAAAAAAAAAAAAATTAAACGAAAACTTTTGTTTTTGTTTTGTTTTTTTTCTGATTGGAAAGGGGTCAAGAATGGAAGGAAAAACAAAAAAAGAAAACATTTTAAAAACTGACAAGCACCTTAACATCACAACTGGCCTGTGCTCAAAAACACAAGCCTCTTCATGGATGCAGTACCCTAAATCTTTTCAAGTCAAGTACCTTTGGCTCCCTGCCCCGCGTCTATAATTTTTCCTTATTTTCACCCACTCTTTTATTTTGTTTTGTTTTTTCTTAAAAACAGGTCTCAAAACCACTGCAATGCATATCACCAAACATCACCTGGTTCCTCCAGAGCATGTGAAATGATCTCCATGTTAAAGTGACAGCGCATTTCTTTCTAAGTTCTTATCCCTTAATTTGGTTCTTGTATATTTAAAGGTCTTCTCCCACTCCGGGCAACTTGAAGGTGAGAACCACCTTTCTTTCAATCTCATTCCTATTTTCAACCATCTAACAGGGACTACAGTAAGTGGTAACCAAAAGTTTACCGTTTTTGTTGTTGTTGTTGTTGTTAGTTTACCGATTTTTTAAATAAAACTCAGAAGGGATGCTTGGGTGGCTCAGTGGTTGAGCATCTGCCTTTGGCTCAGGGTGTGATCCTGGAATCCTGGGATCAAGTCCCACATTGGGCTCCCTGCATGGAGCCTGCTTCTCCCTCTGCCTATGTCTCTGCCTCTCTCTCTGTGTCTGTCATGAATGAATAAATAAAATCTCTAAAAATAAAATAAAAATGAATCACAGGCACTCAAATCTGGATATAAATAAATTAATTAATTAAAAAACTCAGGAAAAAATCTTCATGAGTATGAATATATCAGTCTAGCTCAATTTATACAATGAAATAAAACTTTTCAATTTGTTTTATGATTTATGTTGCAAACTGGAACATCTAAAATGCCTGCTGATTCAATAGTAAGAATAAATAATATTTGAGCATGAGTTTTCTTCTTCCAAATGGATCCAAAATAGCTTTTTCATCCTTTAAAATGTGAAAAAACTGAGTGCTGATAGGATTGTTTATAGGTAGGTAGGTATAGATAGGTAGACTATCATCTCCTCCAATTAAAAGTCACTTCAGAAAAAAACATTGCATACCCGCTTATGTACATATGCTTCTAAATTTATAAAAGTTCCACATCTTAGCCACCATATCTTAATAAAGAACTACAAAACATATCACTATCAGTTCCATTCATTTTTTAAAACGACTGTGGAAACTATGGTCATTTTAAAACAATATTTAATGACCTAAAATGGCATGTAGTCCTTTACTCTTTATGAGAATCTTGCCCTTGAATCCTGAAGAGTTAATATCAGCTAAGTATTTGGCCTGAACAGTTGATGACTTGGGAAAAACATCTATTTTATCTTCATGATCTCTCATTACTTTGGATCATTTAAGTAGTCTTATTCCAGAATTACCCATTTCCATCTAAACCATAAAGCACATGCAGACTGTGCACACACGCGCACGCACATACACACACACATACAAATCACAGAGATGGGAGCTATTTTAAAATAAGACAGCTGATATTCCTTCAAAATTCACATGAATTATTTGGCGTTAGTGCCATCCTTCATCTTTAGAACCATGTAAATTATCTCAATAAACCAAAAAAAAAAAAAAAGGACAAAAGTTATGATTTTCTTTCCAATAAAATGTGAACTGCATGTAACTCTTCATTTACAGCCATACTCATTGTGAGCAACTTTGTGGAGTTAGAGCCTGGAGAAATAGCACAGAGAACACACTCAGCTCTCACCACTGAACCACGACTCCCAAGCCAAGCAAACACTCTACTTAGCACATTGTATCTTTTGGGAAATTTCTACCATAATTGGTTCAAGGTAGGTAAAGGGAGCCAGACCTTTAAACAAATGGTTCAGCTTAGAAATAAATAATAGTCATAAAGCCTTAGATTTTGCATTTTCTTATAAAGATTTACTTATTTATTTTTTAAAAGAATGTGGAGAAGAGGGGCAGAGGCACAGGGAGAGAGAGAATCTCAAGCAAAGCATGGAGTCTGACTCAGGGTCCAGTTCCAAGACCTTGAGATCATGACCTGAGAGCCAAAATCAAGAGTCAAATATTTGATCAACTAAGCCACCCTCTAGGAGCCCTAAGTTTGTTTTTTAAAGATTTTGAAGGCCTCTTTTGAAGTTTTCATCATCAAATAAACAGTAGCAATTTCTCTTTGTTATGCGCTTTTAGGCTGATAAGTTTTCCAGACACGTATTTTTTTCCTCATTCGATTGAACTTATGGGCTATGCCGAAGCCCAGCAGGTACTGTGATCTCATCATTTACAATAAGACATCTGAATCTTAGGTATTTCCGTTGATTTGTCAGAATCCCTCAGAGAATAGGTGTTCAAATCAGGGCCAGAAACCGGGATGTCTTCTTTCAACGTGGGGCTCGGCAGAACCCACTCTTTCTATATAAACAAGTATATGTATACGCACTTCAACTATTAAGTGGTATTTAGAAAGAAGACCCTCCCAGCACTAACTATGTCTTCAGTGCCCACAGTTATTCATATTCGTCCCTAAGCACCTAATTTACTTGACAGAGTGGCTTGAGCCCAAGGGAGAGCCTAGGTCACTGATGTTTAGGGTAGTGTGCCCTCCCTAGCCGTTGAGTTTAATGTTTTTTATTTTATGACTCCAGGCCCAGTCCCACATCTCTGCCGGATTGCACTGTCCTGAAAAATGTTTATATATATCCAGGGACTCCAGTAATGGGCCCATAAAAAAATTCAATAAAGAAATGTTTTAATCAAAATATGCTGTCTGACATCACAGAGTCACCAGAATTCTCATTTAAAATTGGAGCGCATCGTTGAAAAACGTTGATTGCTGTTGTAACCTCACTGGTTTCTAAATGCATTCTGTTCATGCTCTGCTGTTGATGGAACTGGCTACTGATGTGTATCCTTAGAAGAACCTTTTTGTATAATGAATAAAGAATCTCGAAATATATGAAAAGGGCCTACCTTCTCTCCCCGCAATGGTGACAGAGAAAGGGAGAAAGGGCAGCTGTCCCACTTCCTTTTGTTGGGTATAATGATCATGTGAACACAATAAAAGAATAATATATCTTTAAGAGGAAAGAAATGTCTTTTCTTTCCCCCCGAGCAACTGCACATGCAAGTTTCTTAAAGCATCTTTTCTGTGCAAGCTATAGGTCCTTTTCCAAGGTGAATAAAATCCCCACAAAAATGCCTGCAAGGAGAGAGATGTTCCTGATGCTTCCCTCGGGCATTTGCTGAGCTAGCCAAAGTATGCACTCATGCTATAGATCACTTTGGCACTATTAAAGAATTACAGGGCATCACATGGTCTTGTAGGAATTAATCACTGCTTAACAGTATGTGCTCCTGTGTTTATGAAGTCATTTGGAATATCTGCATGTAACCAGTGGCTCACTGAATGGAGTATCTGCAGGTAATGAACCATGGCATTGTGTTATGGTCGAGCTAGAGAATGTCCAATTGGCAATTAATATGCTAACAGTGCAATGTATTTATTTTAGGGAAAGTCGAATCATAATTTGAAACTTTTAATAAGCCACAGAGAGATCCTATTTATATCATGCCAAAAGGCCTTCACAGAGGACTTCAAGGTGGGATAGGATGGCTTCAAAGGTACATGCCCTCCACCATTTTTACAGCAAGTGACTCCTTTAAAGACCTATGCTTATATTTTCCTTCAGGGACTCCTCAAAACATTAACTTAAGAATATATATTAAATTTCAGTTTCTAAGTATTTGCCATCAATAAAACAGAACTGTGGGTACCGGTCTTAGCAGACTATCTTTAGCAATATTTAACTGCCCTAAAGAAATTTTGGCAAAGAAGAAAAGGAAATGAAATGAATAGAAAAATGAAAAGGGAAGTGGAGATAAACAATCTTATACTTTACCTAAGTAGGTGGGAGCTGTTTAGTGGTTAAGGGATACAGTGAGTATTAAGACCAAGTAAGGAAGTCCCTTTCTGGATTTCACAAACATTACAAAATTTGTCACTTATAAATATTTATCTTGCTTGTATGATTCAGATGATATACTCAAGCATCAATTAGCTTCCCAATAAAAGACAAGATGTACAAATGTGAGGATTTATGTAAGGCTGTCAAGCTGTGTGCTGCTAATTCATTTCTGGTTCAAGTTGTTTACCATTATTGTACTTCATTTTTAAAGTGTTGAAGAAGGTTTTAAATAGATGCTTTGGAATTTATATGTAACAAGTACCCTAGAATGAGTGTACTCCACTTTTACTAAAATTCTGGTATAAGCACTAATCAAATTGTTAAGAATTTTATATAGCTGAGTCAATGATCATTGCTCCCATTTCACATTTTAAATTTGTACCAAGAAAGGTGGGAAACAGAAAAGAAATAATTCATTTTCCTTTCTCTACTCTGTGACTTCCATGAATTATCACATTTCCAAATAATTAGGATACAATCTCATAGGCCCTATTTGATTAGCAACTGAAATCATCACCTTCGAATTATGCAGGATTCTTTTTCTCCTTTTCAGTCAAACTTTGATCATGCTAGGTTAAGGAAATAAATTCAAAATCATCAGTGATGACAAAGATATGCTCCATATAGCTATCAAATTTTCCTAATTCAGGATTTTAGTCTTCAGTTGGTAAACCTCCATGCAAGTCTCCCAGCCTCAAAATATTAGAATCCAAAAGTATCCATTCATACTCTTATCCACTGACTATTCTACCCTCATCTTAGTTTGTGCTGGTTATATCATAATTAAAAAATCTGAGGTTAATGCAGGGAAAGACATGTAAGAAAGTTATATCGAACACTGACATATCATTTTGTTAGAAAGTAAGTGTCTGGGAAGCCCCAGTGGCTCAGCGGTTTAACACCTGCTTTCAGTCCAGGGCCTGATCCTGGATCCTGGAGACCCAGGATCGAGTCCCACGTCAGGCTTCCTGCATGGAGCCTGCTTAACCCTCTGCCTGTGTCTCTGCCTCTCTCTGTGTGTGTCTCTCATGAATAAATAATTGAGATCTTAAAAAAAAAAAAAAGAAAAGATAAAGAAAGTAAAGAAAGTAAGTGTCTGGTTGGAAGCAGAATTGTATACCTCCTCGACCAGCTGAAAAGAGGGAGAGATCAGGATCTCCAACTTCTCAGGGACCTGAACATTCACTGCCTAAAAGGTGTGAGCTGACTTAGCCAGACCTTCTTGTGACCTTTATACCCACAAGATGTAGGATCTTTTAAAAATGACTATCCACTAAATCAAAGACAAGAATACCTAGTCATTACTACTGTCCTTGAATCAAACCCTGTTTTGCCTCTCATTCTGTTTATATCTCCAAATGCTGTCTCTGCTATCCAAAGGCGGCCAGCAGTCAATCCTGGAACTCCCTCCCTCTTCTTCTTCTTCTTCTTCTTCTTCTTCTTCTTCTTCTTCTTCTTTTCTTCTTCTTCTTCTTCTTCTTCTTCTTCTTCTTCTTCTTCTTCTTCTTCTTTCTTCTTCTTCTTCTTCTTCTTCTTCTTTCTTCTTCTTCTTCTTCTTCAACAAATTTAGGTGGGAATTGATTTCCTTATGCTGTTGAGGCCTACCTCTTACCAAGAGCTCTTGCTACAAGGAAGCAACTTTCCATGTGATCATTTCATGCTTCAGTTCTACCAAATTTTCTTTGCTCTTTGAACCCCAATTTAGAATTTAAATTCCACTTTCTTCTACCAAGGGTGGTGGTGGGGGGGATGTCTGGAAATGCTTTTGTGTTTAGATGGGAGTGCTCCAAGTTGCCTGATGTTTCAGTTGTGGGCTTGTGAAGAAAATGGAAAAGCAAGCCGGATGGCCTGGCTGCCAGCATGCAAGTCAGAGCCTCTTTCATTCCCTGCCTTCCTGGCCTTAACTTCCTCTAATGTAATCTTGTCCACTGAAGCAAGAGGTGTGACCACTATGTTATTATCCATATTTCAGCTCTACACTCCTCTGGCCTGAGAGCACAGGGGCTTTCCTTCTCCAGCATACCTCTCAATCTGATTATGCCATGCTATGAAAGTGAGCTCTGGCCTCTCTACCTGCCCCTTCTGTCTCATCAGCCTATATCCCGAATGTTCTAGTAACCTCTACTAATGCTACTGTTATGCCACATTTTTCTGCAATGCAAGGGTAAATAAAAGTTACATGCCTATCAGAAAATCAAGAGTTTCAAAGTAAATATAAGTTCTCTCATCATCTCTAATTGTCACTTGCTGTGGATGTCAAACTGACAGAGTAGCAGAATCTAATTTCCTTGTTTGATTCACCATGAAATTAAACTGAACTGACAATTTTTATTTTCACCTGGCAAATTCATCCGGCACTATTTAAATCTAACTAATCAAGTACAGTTATCTGCTGTGCACACTTGTCTCCCCTACCACACCTCTGGTTTGCTGTATCTCACTTCCTGGACTCCCTCCAATAGCCGTGCGTTGGATTACATTTACAGTTTTAGAAGGTGTAAAGGAATGCATGAACATAGTTAACCAAGGTGCCAGCAAATGTATCATGTCACAAAATTACTACTGAAAGATAAGAAAAAAGAAGTAAAAGTAAAAAAACAAAACTCCCGGACTACAACACTGTTCAGAAACCCAACCAGTGAGAGGCGTTAGCAAGACCTGTGCTCAACAGGGCAGAAAATATAATTCTGAAGTTAACTGACTTTAACTAGAAAACACAACAAAACAGAAAGCAAAACAAAAACAAACATGTTTAACCTCTATAAGAAATAAGCATCATCATTCAGAAATAGTATTATGGTAGGAAGTGCAAGGTACATCTTTGTCTGACAAAATGATGTTATCTGGCAGTTGGGGCCACTGAGAGATGAGCTATATAATTTGAGCTTTCAAAGATAAGGAAGATTCCACATCCTGGAATCATTATACAATATCCCAGTGCAAGGATTTACGATATTGCAGGGCACCAAAAAATGTATAAGTCTTCCCACTTAACCATTGGTGACTGCTAGCAGCTCTCAAGGGGCAGCCTCAAGGATCATCAGTGAAGGACAGAATGGACTTTATCCAGTCGGCAGAACAATGAAATGGGTTTCTTGATGCATGAGGAGGAGCATGCTAGCCGGACCCAAAGCTAGTCAATATATCATGTCTTCACGCCTAAACATCTCTTCAGATCCAGGCTAGTTTCTGGATTTTTAGAATGATTTATCACAGACAATGTCTGACCTTTCTTTGCTCTGAATCTGAAGTGAAGTTCTGCGGGTTTAGTATCAGTCCCAAGGCATTTTCGAAGATGAACTGAAACTTTAGGTTGATTCCACATTTGAGACCCAAGCTAACTATTGCTACACGTTTAATGGTTATGAACCATGTTGGAATCTGAGTAAATGTGTGCTTGAACCCTTAGAAAAACACATATGATGCATAAAAATCGGCATGCAATTCCAGAAGGGATTTATGGACTCCTTGAAGCCCTGACATTAACTAAGCATAATCACAGCTACAAAATTTGAACATTTTCTATATGCTGGACACCATGCTAACACCATAGCGATATCCTCAAACCCCCCTGCCCGGCCTCTTCAGCCCTGCTGGGAAGAATCATTGCATTAAAAACTCTAGGCCACTCATTCTTGGAAGTCATATGAAATTGCTCTTGTGACAAGTTTCTCAAGTACAAATCAGTACCTGCAAAGAAGGAGTGGCTGCCCTTGTAACTTTAATTTAGGACCTCTGTTTTAAATTATCAACTGTTTTCATTGCTCCCAGCATCTTAATATAGATAACATATTTCTCTTTATAGAAAGTCAAATAGGCCTGTTCACCAAATCTCAGTAACAGCTACTCTGGAGAAAGACTAGTTGAGTCTCTATTTCCCCCTCAAGACTTCCCAAAATGACTTTGGCATCTACCATATAACTTAGGTGTGTTTTTTTTCACCCACAATACATATATTTCTTAAGCCATTTCTTTCCCAAAAAAGAAGTACAGAAACTTCAGTTTATGTGTATAGTTTGGATCCTTAGAACCCTGAAAGAAATCATTATTATCCCCATTTGGTATAATGAAGAGCAAAGACCCAGAGAGGCTGAATAACTTGCTCTTGCCCACACAGCTCATAAGTAGAAAACAAGATTTAGAACAAAATTTAGTCTGACTTCAAAGCCCAGGTTGGAGTCGCTGTGCCCTATTGCTTTAAACTCCAGGGTAAGAACCTTTGCTTAACCATGCTGGTATTATAAAATTGATGAGACATTATCTACAACTAGAATAAGGAGCAAGAAGGTGACCTGTATCATCATAAAGCAGCCAGGTTATTTAAGCCTGAGAAATAAGTTTAGACGTTTCATTGCACAAATGCCATCCCATCTATTGCTGAGAGTACCTTCCCCAAGTCTCCACCCAGTCACCCAGTACCATTTATTGGAAGACTTTGTGATTACCTATGACCATACCCAGTATAAAGGACAGCCCCAAGGAGAATCTGAGCCCTGGAGTCTTACTACAAACATCCATGCTAGTTTTTAGGATAAATATGAACCATGAAAAGATTCCTTCCTAGCAAAACAGGACATAAAGGACTTCATGGAAACTTAGTGATCTAATCTTAAGAAGCATGTTTAGGATAAATTTAAGAATTAGCACAGAATAAAAATGGGTTAAGTATGGAAAATAGTACAGGAGCAAGTGCTGAAGAGCAAAGAGGAGCACTAGAGTACATATGATGAAGAACTTAGAGAAAGATCTGCAGAAGCAGCAGGAGAAGGGTTATTAGGATGAATCTGAGGAACTAAGGTGAAATAAAGGGATCTATAAAACATTAATGGAAGAGAGAGCAAGTAAGAAGAGAAAGCACATGGCCTCTTAATGTTCTGTTCTCACTGCACTATAGACTACAGTTGGAGAAGCAAGAGCAGGACTTTGACAAGACACTTCCCTGTAAAGATCACTCCCAGGGAGAAACAAGTAGCTGCTTGACTATCGATGCAGGTGTAGGTAGGGAGTGAGTCTGAGGATGCTCCTTCTCAAATACCTGCATGCAGAGTCATGAATATTACTTTTTAATTCATATATGGATTCTGGACATGGAGTTCTAAGTGGAATTTCATAATAAGGATTCAGAAAAATAAATAAATAAATAAATAAATAAATAACTGTGTTGTTTCCAGGAGTTACTGGTACCCAAGCATATCTTCCAGTTTTCTTCTATTTCTACAAATTAAAACATTATGAAAGGCATACTATAGCATAGTACAATATACTTACCATTTTAGTGAGAACAGTTAAGTTCAGGCAAGGCCCAAGGGGTAAAATGTGAAATCCAACTGCTGAGGAGGAGAGAAATTTGTTCATCTATTACATGTTTTAAGAGTGAATAGGAGCTACATCTGGCAAAAGGCTCTACACAACACAAAATTTCTTCCAGTGCAAACTATGGGATGACCAGAGAGCGTTTCATGGCAGTTTTTGATATACAGAATAACAGTTCAAGTTGTAAAAGAATCCAAAGGAGTGAAAGAGATGCTCACAGGGACAAAGTTAAATGAAGAAAGTAAGGAAACATGTACTTTTAGGAACTGGGAGAAAAAGAGCAGAACAAAAACAACAATACTGTCAGAGCTCCAAAGGGAAGGCAAAGTCATGGAAGGAAGGAGGTAAATAGATGGTGTAAACCAGTGCTGCTCAAAGTAGGAGATAAGTACCTTGTGCCAGAATGTAAATCAACCAACATAGTTTCCTTCTTCGAGAAAGTTTTGTATTACTGCTACTACTATTATTTAAATAATAATATTAGCTGACTAGCTCAACTGAACAGTGGGGTTGATGATATAGTAAATTTACACTCTGTTGAAAACTCCATATCTCCTTGTGGACTGGTAACAAAACGAGTAGTTCTCAAGCCCAAAATGTTGAATAGGCCTAGAATAAACTTCAAAAGAGAAGAGACTGTCAACAAAAGTCTGGGGGATCAATCCCTGGGTGGCTCAGCGGTTAAGCACCTGCCTTTGGCCCAGGGCGTGATTCTGGAGTCCTGGAATCGAGTCCCACATCAGGATCCTTGCATGGAGCCTGCTTCTCCCTCTGTCTGTGTCTCTTCCTCTCTCTCTCTCTCTCTCTCTCTCTCTCTCTGTCTCTCATGAATAAATAAATAAAATCTTTAAAAAAAAAAAAAGTATGAAAGGGTAAGCAGAGTGCCAAGAGGGCAAACAGCATCAACACTGATGGCAGGACAAAAGACATAGCTTCCACAGAAGGAAGTCACAAAGGAAGTAAAGGCATTAACAGAAAGGGACAGAAAAAAAAATTTAAAGAGTGACGGAAGGGGATCCCTGGGTGGCGCAGCGGTTTGGCGCCTGCCTTTGGCCCAGGGCGCGATCCTGGAGACCCGGGATCGAATCCCACATCAGGCTCCCGGTGCATGGAGCCTGCTTCTCCCTCTGCCTATGTCTCTGCCTCTCTCTCTCTCTCTCTCTGTGTGTGACTATCATAAATAAATAAAAATTTAAAAAAAATAAAATAAAAAAATAAAGAGTGACGGAAGAGAGACAATAGTTATCTGCCCATGAAGGAAGCATGCAGATGAAACAGGGAGAGAGGATGTTATTGCTGAGAGACAGGGCACCTGGACCCTGGGGTAATAACCCAGGTGGCTACTGCAGACTACAAAGAATGGCTTCTCATCTTCAGAGTGAGCTGCTAAAGAAAACTTGGGGACTATTGAGAAGGCTACCAAATATTTTTAGAAGCATTGTTCTAAATATCAGTTTTAAGATGATTAGTTAATATATACTCAAATATCACACTGAAAACTTTAATTGTTGATAAAGTATAGCTTTTGTTAGTTAAGGAATACCTAACACTCTAAAAATGATTCGCAGCACAGATCATGAGAACTGAGGATTTGTGTTTGCTAGGGCTGCCATAACAAAGCTACATTCTGGGTGGCTTATACAACAGAAACTTACTGTCTTGCAGCCCTAGAGGCTAGACCAACATGTTGATGGGTTGGTTTCTTCTGAGACCCCTCTCCTTCGCTTGTAACTGTCTTCTCCCTGTGTCTTCATGTGGTATGTATCAGTGTTCTAATCTTCTCTTCTTATAAGGAACCTGGTCACATGGGATTAGGGCTCCTCTAATAATCTCATTTTAATTTAATTATCTCTGTAAAGATCTTTCTCGAAGTACAATTCTTTTCTGAGTACTGGGTGTTAGGGCTTCAATATTTGAATTTGGGGATCCTGGCCCATAACACTGATAAAGATCCAACCCATAATGAAATGCTATGAACATCCTGTGTCATGTGCAAACATGCTCCCCATGTAGTGACTAGCACAGCACATTCCAAACAGAGTTGGGGGTAGACAGGGGGGTTCATATGGGTTGGGAGGATGGTTTGGAACCACTTCCCCATTCTCTTACAAATTCTCCTTGAATCAACTATTTCACTTTTTTAACATTTCATGCTGAAAATAAGCTTAGAATAGAGATCCATATATCCAAAGAGAAAAGTGAAATGGGGTGATGAACAGGAGTCAAGGGTCATAAGTGACATAGCTCACATCAAAACATCTTACATAGAATCATGGTATATCTGAGGGATTTGGGTTCTTGCTGTCTTCTTAATCTATTGCAAAGTAGTCTTTAGACACATGGCAATATCTTTTTCAAACAATCCAAAATACATTTTAGAAAATTCAGAACTTGCAGTCTATGATTAAACCTCTAGGCCATCAAAATCCAATGTACTTGGCTTCAGTGAACCCAGATGTTTGAAGGTCTTTATGTCTTCCCTATCTTCCTTTGGACTAGCACACTCATCTTTTGGAGTCAATCAGATCATGTTGTGGCTTTCCTCTAGCTTTGGGATATTTCTCCCCCCATTTAGTTAGTTTTCTTGTTTGGGCAAAAGTCTAAGTAGGTATCTAGGTACCCCAGTCATTGAAAGACGCCATTTCATTTGCAATAAGTAGGAGCAAGCACTTAAAGTGATCAGCTTGAACAAGACTCATCAGAATTGGAATACTTCTGCAAGACTTGTGTGCAGAATTTTATTTTACACTATTCCTTTTACAGAGAATATCCCAACCTGCTCTGGTTCTTTGCTCATTAACAGCATAAATCATGCAAAATGTTAAAAGTCACTGTTGCAATGGTATTTGATAGAGAATTTAAATTAGACCACAGAGAAAAATGATGGTACTGCTCTGAGGCTGTATGATTCATTTCTTCGTACCAAACTAGAAGTTGAAAATGCAATGCAATTTTATAATGAACAGAAGTATTGCCTCTGGCCCTCATACAACTCCAAAAATAGATAGAACAAGGCTGACCAAAAATCAGGAGGGTCTTATATATGTGTATATATGTGTGTGTGTGTGTGTGTGTGTGTGTATATATATATATATATATGTATATATATATATAAAATCTCCTCCTCTCTCCCTCACTCTTTTTTTTCATCTTTGAATATCATTTTTTTTTTCTGCTTTTCATCCCCTTTTTGTCTCTCTTTGTGTCTCTATTACTCTGTCTTGTTTTCTCTGGCTCTGTCTATGCCTCCTTTTCTGTGTCTCTTTGTCTTTGTCTCTAACCTTTTCATTCTCTTACTCTCTTGCTGACTCTTAGTCTGTATGCCTATGTATCTTTGTCTTTCTTTATTCCTGCCTGTCTTGTTTTCTTAGCCAAATATCTAAGTCTCTTTTACTACCTTTACCATGTGAATCTTTCACTGTTCTCATAACTAATTTCCTCTCGCTCTTTCTCACTCTCATGTTTACAGCATTTTGATATATTTCTTTTCTGAAGATGCCTGCAACCCCGTTCTGTCCATGGAGACAAGGATGAGCTCTTCTCTCACCAAAGCTGTGCATGTAATCCATGGACCATCCAGCAGAGGCAGTGCCAACCAGTGCTTTCTATACCTCTTCACCTTGGAAGTTAAATGTATACAGTTCTTTCAGGCTCAGCTTGGCTCAGTGTGAAACCTGCCAGAAGGGTCTCAGGTCTTCACCAGAGCCCATTTGCCTGAAGCTGTTCAGTAGAAGCCATCCCCTAACTTTGTTATTTTTGCCATTCTAAGTGACTTTTGAGTTACTTAACATAAAGCCCCACATGGTATTTCAGAGTTTTGTTTCAGTTCTAAACCTCACAATAGAACTCTAAAGGATAAATATCTTGTCAGGTTTGAAGAAGAGAGATTATGAAGAGGATTTAGATTTAGACTTTTGAATGGCGTAAGGAATTTGACGTGAGAGTATAGCAGGTAGGGGCCAGAAAACCAAGGAAGAATCATTGTAGGCAAGTGTGCACATTAGTTCCAAAAAGGTGTATTTTGTACTTTATGTACAGTTAATTGCATAGTTGTTGGGAAAAATAAAACAGCACTGTTATCACATTAGTGTATAATTATTATTGTTTCCGCAGAAGTTACTATGTAGTTACTACATTATTACAGAAAAAATAAAACATGTTATTTCATGGTAACTATGCAATTAGCTCATGTCACTACCAAATGTACACATGCTGAACCAACAAAGAAATAAAATGTTCCATTTTTTCCCTCTGTGCTCATGAGTCATAATATTGTCCCTCTTTTAGAAATGACATAATGAATCAATGTACTAACATCAGAATATGCAGATGATGCTTTTTTCCTCATCATTTTTTTCTCTGGTGAGCAAATGAATACCTTGGAAACTGCAGATGCAAAATAGCACACCAGATAGGCAGGCAAGCAAATATATTCCATCAAGCAAATCTACTGCATTTAATGAGTGAGGAACAATGAGTCCTTGTTGGCTGTGGCTGGAAGGGGGTACCTTGGCAAGCCAACTGCCTTGGTGGCTAAAAGGAATGAGAGAAGGATTAAATGCATTTCATTCTGTGTTGCTTGCAGGCTGAAAGCATAGCAAACAAAAACTGGTACCATGTTATGTGTACATTCACAGAAGAATTTCAGTTTCTGTTGCACATACTGCAAAGGAAAAATCCAGTGTTTCAATATTTAAATCAGTTCTATATAAAGCAGACCACTTGGTAAAAGTTTGAATTCAGTATCAGAAGTTGGTTCTTGTAGTACAAAAGAGATTTAGTTTTAGAAAAAAAAAAAAAAAAAAAAAGGAGTACACAGTATTCTTTGTCAATGCCAGCGTCTTTATACTTAAAGCCCTGTATACAATCATCTTTCTATGAAGCTAATTGCAAGCTGCTTAAAATAATGAGAACGGGTCTGTTTATTGTAACTAATTGATTTCCAATACTTCAAAATTAATTGGGCAGAACAGGTCATCCCAAGCTTTCTTTGAGGCATGTTTTAATAGGCTCTGAATTTAAGGAATTAATGGATAGATTAGTATAATTCATTTTCACATTTGTTATTTTTCTAGAAACAGTTTTAAAATTCTCCCAGGAAGAGACCCTATTCTTGTTCCTTTTCTCAATCCTTTTCCCTGCTTCTGCACAACACACAACTCACCTCTCCTTTTTTTCTAGCAGGAAAATGCCTCAGCTCCCTAATTATCTTGAATTTAAATTCTAATCATGAAAATTAAGAGTCCCAGGGGTCACATGAACTCACTAAAGTTTCGAAATATACTGGCTACCCTCTCTGATTAACAAAAAGATACCTAGGGCAAAAACTGTCTTTGTCCTTTTCACATATAGAGTACTTATATTTATATGTAGATTCCATAATTTATAGCTCATGTGTCATTTCTGGTGAATGTAGGTTGAATTCTACACAGTTTCTAATCTTCCTATTAGTACATATTTTTAAAGACTGTTCAAAAGGAGGAAGGCAAGTAAAATTTTCATCAGCGAAGAAGTAACCTAAGTTCCTGGTGACCTGATTCAATGACTCAGTCATGAAAATATATATGCACCTTTATTTTATTATTTGTTTTCTAGGGAACAAGGGTCTGTCTCACAATGTTGCCCAGGCTGGAGTGTAATGGCTATTCACAGGCATGCCTCCACTACTGGTCAGCACGGGAGTTTTGACTTACTCCCATTTCTGACCTGGGCCAGTTCACCCTTCCTCATACAATCTTGCAGCACCCCGATTCTCAGAAGGGTCACCATATTGATACTGAACTTAGTGTGGACACCTGATTGACATAGTGCGCTACAGTCCAGAACTCCTGAGCTCAAGTGATCCTCCTGAGTATGGGACTATAGACTCATGCCACCTGTATGTATTCTTTTAAAGGCAAGATGATCAAGCACATATGATCTTCTTTCTTCCAGAAATGTCGCAGAGGTTGAGACTCCTTAAAGGCAAAAGCAGACAGAGCTAATCCTAAATTTACACATGATGAAAGTAGGCTACTGTGTCTTTGTCATCTGTCCTCTGCCCACTCTTCACTGGCCCTGACCTTTTGGGTAGACAAAACATAACCATTCAGTTGAGCATCACCTCAAAACCTTTCTATCCATTAAATATTAAGAAATCTCATTTTTTGAAAGTGAGAAGCAATGGTATGGTAGGCAGGATTCTAAAATAGCCTGCAAGAGTTTCCACCTCCCTGGTGTACATAATCCCTAAGACTGTGAGTAGGATGGATTTTACCCCATAATTGGTCATGTTACGTAACGGGCATATCCAGGGGGCCTGACCCAATCACATGAACCCTTTGAAAGGTAAGACCATTCTCCAATTGGTTATAGGAAAGAAGGTCAGGGGGATGTGCTCCCACTGGCCTAGAAGGAAGCTAACATCCACATGTGAACTGTATCCACAGGGGCCACATGGGAAAGAACGGCAGACCATCTCTAGCAGCTAAGAGTAGACCCTGGCCAATAGCTAGAAGAAAAATGGGTACACAGAGCCCCATAACTACAAGGAAATGAATTCTACCTATAAACAGTGAGTTTGGAAGAAGACTCCAAGTGCAGATGACAACTGCAACTTGGCCAATATCTTAACTGTTGCATGGTAAGGCCCTGAGGAGGAAATCCAGTCCTACCATGCCAGGTACTTGACCTACAAATAAATGTGAGAAAGCAAATTGTTGTTGTTTCAAGCCACTAAGTTTGTAGTAGTTTTTATGCAGCAGTTGAAAAATAATACAACTGGAAGGAGAACATTGAGCCTTAAATTTATGACTTTTTTTACTCTTGTAACATTCATCCCAGACATTTTGGAGGTTTTGACACTACATTAGTTTTTCTCTGGCAAAACTTTAGATGCAAGATTCAACATTAACTGGACATACCTAGTATTTAAAAACTTTGTGAGAAAGAAATTTTTTTTTTTTTTTTAAGAGAGCCAGAGTTTCCCCCAGAGTATCCATGTGCTCTGTCAATGTTGAGTTCTTCCATGAAGAAAGGCTATTTCCACTCAAACCACCAAACACTTCCAGGAATCCACTGTCAGGGCTTTTTTTTTTTTTTAAGATTTTATTTATTTATTCATGAGAGAGAGACAGAGAGATAGAGAGACAGAGGCAGAGACATAGGCAAAGGGAGAAGCAGGCTCCATGCAGGGAGCCGGATGTGGGACTGGATCCCAGGTCTTCAGGATCAGGCCCTGGGCCGAAGGCGTCACTAAACCACTTAGCCACCCGGGCTGCCCCAGGGCTTTGTTTTGTTGGAAGCATCCACTAGACTGAGGGTGTAAATGATTAGATTCTCTGGAAAGGTATAATTCAGAGATAATGGGAGGGAGAGAAAAATGCTTTTGCATCAGCCCACATCACATTTGTGAAAGTCACAAAAAGGATAAGGTTTCAACTCACATAGTTGATGCTGCTTTGTTAAAAGGAATATCCCCATCAGACTCCCACACAGAGACCCCAAGAGGAAGCCTGACATTGTCAAACATGCAAAGGCATGCAAGACTGTGTTTTCATTTAATGAGAGTTACCACAGATAAAGATGCTACAGCCATCTTTGTGAAGCTGAAACCATGGATAGACAAGTTATTTAAAAGTACAATTAAATTGCCTTAAAGGTAAACCATATTACTGAATGTGAAGCATCTCAAATAGAGTTGTCAGCTAAGTGTTTACGTATGCTCAGCCCAGAAGACTGCCTGTCATTTGTCATCAGGTTATGCTTCATTGAAGAATTTGGGGAGGGGGGGAAGCTTATTGCTCTGCTGTGGTCCTTTTTTTGACATATGAGCTAAATATCTGAGCCCTTCATAAATAATATGTGTGTTTTGTTTTATAGTAAAAGCATCTGCTTCTTAGAAACACCTTTATTGAATGTAAAATACCATAAAATTCACCCCTTCAAAGTGTAAAATTCAGTGGTGTTCAGTATATTCACAGAGTAATGCAATCATCATTACTGTCTAATTTTAGAGCATTTTCATCACCCCATAGAGATATACTGGACCCATCAGCAATAACTCCCATTTCCTCTTCCAGCTCCTGGCAACCTCTACTCTACTTTGTCTTAACAGATTTGCCTATTCTGGACATTTCATATAAATAAAACCATAAAATTTGTGGCCTTTTGTATCTGACCCTTTTGTATAATATTTTAAGGTTCATCTATGCCATAGCATAAATCAATACCTCATTTCCTCTCAAGATCATGTAATGTCCCATTGTATGGATAGACCATCTTTTGTTTATCTATTCATCAGTTGAAGGACATTTGGGGTGTTTCTATTTTTTGGCTATGATAAATAATGCTGCTAGAGGGGCGGTTGAGCGACTGAGTCTTTGTTTCAGCTCAGGTCACTATCTCCAGGTTGTGAGATCGAGCCACTCCTTGGGGGATCCACATCATTCAGCATTGAGTCTGCTTGAGGTTCTCTCTCTCCCTCTCCCTTTTCCCCTCCCCCTCTCTCTTGTGCTCTCTCTCTGTCAAATAAGTAAATCTTTTTTAAAAAATAATGGTGCTAGAAATATTCATATACAAGTTTCTGTGTTAATCTATGTTTCCATTTCTCTTAAGAATGGAATTGTTGGATGATACAGTAATTCCAAGTTTCACATTTTGAGGAGACTCAAAACTGTTTTCCAAAGTAGTTGGACCATTTAAAAATCTGACCAACAAAGTATAAGGTTTTCAATGTCTTTATCTACTCACTAATACTTCTTGTCTGTCTTCTTTCTAGACTTCCCGAAGGGTATGAAATATTATCTCATTATGGTTTTAATTTAGATTTCCCTAATGACTAATGATATTGAGCTTCTTTGTATTACTTATTGGCTGTTTGTTTTTATTCTTTGAATAAATGTCTGTCTCAATCCTTTGCCCACTTTTAAATTGGGTTATTTGTCCTTTTGTTGTTGAGTTGCATGAGTTCTTATATGTTTTAGATATAAGTCCTTTATCAGATACATATGATTTGCCACTACTTTCTCCCATTCTATGGATTGTCTTTATTTTCTTGATGTACAAGAGTTTTTAATTTGGGTGATGTCTGACTTATTTGCTTCTTTTGTTTCCTGTGTTTTTGGTGTTATGTGTAAGAAATCATTGACTAATCCAAAGTCATAAATATTTCTGCCTTATTTTTTTTCTAACAACTTCAAAGCTTTAGCTTTTATTTTTAAGTCTGTGATCTACTTTGAGTTAATTTTTATATATGATATGAAGCAGGGGTCCAATTTCAGTCTCTTGCATGTGGATATCCACTTTTCCCAGCACCACTTGAAAAGACTATCCTTTATCATTGAATTGTCTTGGCACCCTTATCAAAAATCAGTTGAGCATAAATGTATGGGCTTATTTCTGGACTCTCAGTTCTATTCCATTGATGAATATGTATATCCTTATGCCAGTACCACACTGTCTTGATTGTAGTAAGTTTTGAATAGGGAAATGTGAGTCCTTTAAGTGTGTTCTTTTTCAAGATTGTTTTGGCTATTCTAGGTCCCTTGCATTTCCATATGAATTTTAGGATCAACTTGTCAATTTTTGCAAAACTGCAGCTGAGATTTAGATAGGGGTGCATTAATTTGGGGAGTATTGTCATCTTAATATAAGTTGTCTAATCCATGAACATGGGAAGTCTTTACATTTATTAGGTATTATTTAATGTCTTTCAGTGATGTTTTATAGTTTCCAGTGTCCAAGTCTTACACTTATTTATTATGTGTATTCCTAAATACTGTATTTTTATTGTTACTGTAAATGGAATTATTTCTTAATGTTATTTTCTAATTGTTCATTGCTAGTGAGATGGTGTAGTTTTAGGACAATATAACTGGTAAATTCTAGGACACTACAGTCATGTCAAAAACATTCTTCACAGCTCTATAAGTAGTTATGTTTATACTTGTAAGGAATTTTCTGTCTTTCTATCTCTATTTCTCCTATAAAATACATCCCAATTATTAACTAATAGGAGCAGCTCCTATACAAAAGTATTGCTATAATAGAGGAACAGTATATTCACTATACTATATTATTCATTCAGGCAAAAAACATTTATTGAAAAAAATTCTTGAGACACATCAGTAAACAAAACCAGGCAAAGTCCATACCTTCTTGGAGTTCAACATTGTTATGTCCAGGAGTGGTCCAAGATTTAAAGAAGAAAAATAATTATTAAGGATTTCATTTTGTCCTGGCACAAATTTTAATCTAATTAAGGTAATGAAAAAGTAATAGGCTGACATGTGCTATGAACATAGTTGTATATACATGTACATTCTTTGTTTATTAACTAATTTAATTATATTCACTAAAGAACTACAGCACTATGTGAAATGCTGATTAAGACATGGCCCAGACTTCAAATGGTTTGCGTTTAAAAATGAGAGCTGTGTAGTCAAAGTATAATACCACTACATTATATAGGATAAGCCACTAATTGCTGAACAAGTTTGGATATGAGAGGCCATATCCAGCTATATTCAGAGAAGTGGTGGAATTTAAGTTGAAATTGTATTATTAAGATTTGGATTAATGAGTATTATGAAATGGAGCTACATTACTAAGGAAAATTTTGAGGATAGGAATTATGTACATTAGCTTGATTGTGGTGACAGTTTTAGGAATGTATTAATATGTTAAAACTTATCAAATTGTATACTTAATACATGTGCAGTTCACAGAATGTCAATTATGATCTAATATAGCTATTAAACAAAATTAAATTTTGTGTGTTCACACAACAGAGCATGAAACAGAAATGAAAATAAACAAACTGTATGGCTCTGTGTGGCAACATAAATGATTCTTAAAGCATTAAGCAAACAGAAGCTAAAGCAATAAAAAAATACATAGAGTCTAATTCCATTTAATCTGAAGCTCAAGAACAGGCAAAACTAAAAGCTGCAACAGTGATAAATCCTGGGAAGAAAAGAAAAGGTAGAGATCAGGAAAGCACATTAGGGGAACCTCTCAGAAGACGAAAATGTTCTATTTCTTGAAGGAAGCAGTATTTACAGAAGCACTGAATTTGTAATAATACATTGAGCTGAATGTTTAGTTTTTCTTTGCATGGTCTCAGCATTATACTTCAATTAAAAGTTTTGAAAAAAATATAACATAAACACACACACAAAAAGCTATGGATGAGATTTGTTGACTATAACAACATGACTGTGACTCATATTATGAAGAGTGAAGCAATAGTCTATTGTAAATACCAAATGTAAGTAACCTTTTAAAGAAATACCTGAAATAAAACAGTGGAAACATGGGATAGGAGTTAAAGATGATTTTAATAGTAATTAAAAAAAAAAAAAAAAAAGCTCTGAAGATACCAAGACTACATGATATAGTGGTTAAGCATGTAGTTAGGAATCAAACATTCTTCATTTCAAACCCTGGCTGGACGTCTTACTAACTATGATTTGGGGAAGTTATTTAACCCATTTCCCTCAAATACAGGGTGGCTATAACTTAATTCTTAAACAGTGAGGATTAAATGAGACAATATAGGGCTTAGCACGAGAGACATCTATTAAGTTCTTTAAAAGTATCAGCAATTATCTGATAATGACGAAAATTATTTATAGTTGGGGAGGGGGGTAGATCACTGAAAGGGATTATGGTAACTTTGCAGAATTCAGGTTTGATCCCTGCCAGGAGGTTGCAACCAGGATACAGAAAAACCAGCATAGAGAATATCATTCATGAAGGTCTGAAATGACAAAATAAGAGACTTTTACATGTGTCTAGTTTCTTCCTCAAAAATGTTGAGGACCAGGAGGTCAAAGTACTAAACTGAAAACCACTGGTGGGCAGATCTGAATCTTCCTATTCTTCCCCATCCTCAAAGGTCTAGGAGACAAAAACCACTAGGCTCTCAGCTGAAAGCTCTGGAGGGCTATGCACTAGGAATATGGGATAAGTGGAGGTACCCTGAGTCTCACCAAAAGTGCAACTCATTACAGATCCAGCTTAATCCCTTACTGAATTAAAGTGATCAGCCTGAAATCTATCTGCCTAATAGAGGAAAAGTGAATCATCTCTAGTGAAAGACAACTTTATATGGACTCTGTTTCTTTTATAGACAATGACTAGCATATAACAAAGATATTACTAGACATACAAAAATACATGAATAAATTATTAATAACCAAGAAAAAATAGAACAGAGCAGACCAAAAGATAATCTAAGTAATTGATAAACTAGAACAAACATAATCCAAATTACCAGATAAGGATTTTAAAGTAACTATGACTAACATTTTCAAAATAATAGAGAAAAAGACAGAAAAATAAATGCAGAGATACAGATAATGAAGCTAATGAAAGAAAGCTAAAGAGAAATTTTAAATATATGAAAAAAAATGAGCAAAATGGAAGATAAATTGACAGAGCATCAAAAGACAATCTTAAAAGCCACTAACAAAAAAAGCACATTTCCTATGAAGGATTGATAAATTAACAGCAATCTAACGGCAATAATACAGGTCTGAAATCAATAGAGTAATTGCTTCCAATTGCAGAGGGGGAAATAATGACAGCTTATAATTTTATAATAAGCTTGTATTCGCAAATGAGAACACAATAAAGGGATTATAAGATACACAAAGACTAAAAATTATTAAACATAAATACAAATGAAAATATATTGTTTTCATATATATTTACAGCATTGAAAACAATTACTATTTACTAGGTCCAAAGGAAGTTTAAATAAATTTCACAGAATGGATATCACAGAAAACACTGTCATCAATCATAAGGCAATTTAAAGAAAAATAACACAGTTGTTTGAAAAATATCCTCTGTTTTAGAAATAAAATGAACTCCTAAATCACTTATAATTTTAATGAGGAAATTACAATGAAAATTTCTAAATGCTTATAAAGCTTGTAGAATGCATGTGAAGCAGAGCTAAGAATGAATATATTTGTTTTAAAAATTAGAATTAAAGTGAATGAGTTGATCGTTCAACTCAGTAGGTTAGGAATTTGACTTAAAAATTCAACCTAAATGGGAATGCCTGGGTGACTCAGAGGTTGAGTGTCGCCTTCGGCTCAGGGCTTGACCCTGGAGTCCTGGGATTGAGTCCCACATCCAGCTCCCTGCATGGAGCTTGCTTTCCCCTCTGCCTAGGTCTCTGCCTCTCTCTCTCTGTTTCTCATGAGTAAATAAATAAAATTAAAAAAAAATTCAACCTAAATGTTTCAGAAATAATGAAAAAAATGAAATTAGAGCAGATATGAATAAAAATAGAAAACAAGCCATATAACAAAAGCTACTTCTTAAAAATTTTTTAAACACCAAAAGTGCAAACCTTAAGAGAATAGGCTGATAAACTCAGCTAAATGAATACTAAATTTTTCTATTCCATGATAGCAGCATAAACAAAGATCAATGTAACATTATGCAATAATAAAAATGAATGAAGTAAAGCTAAATGCAATAATGTGGATTATCACAAGTATAACAGTAAAAAAGAAAAAGTATAACGGTAAAAAAAAAATTCAAATTACAAGAGTGTATCCAGTGTGATGCCACTGACATAACATGAAAACAGTACTACATACCGTTTAATGTAATGCACCATCATTTTATTTGTAATAAGGCATGCATGGGAATTTTATTTGCAAGGTGCAGGGTAGTAATTACCTTTATTGGGGGAGGTAAGAAAAGATTGAAAAGAACACTGAGCTTTTCTGCTGTACATGTCATGGATATTTTTGTTTGCTTAAATAAAGGATCGGAGTCAAATATGATAAAATACTAAAATCTGATGGAAGTTGCATGGATGGCAGGACGTGAAAGTTAAGTTATCTCTGTATTTTCTGTATATTTGAAATATATTCAAGGTAAAGAAATAGGCGGAAAAGATACAAGAAAGAGATTTACTTTGCCCTCGAGCTAGGTGAGTGCAGTGTGTCTGTAGAGTGGGGAGCAGTGTCTGCCGCGGAGGAGGAAGCTGCAGCTAAGGTGGGCTGGCTGAATGCATATGGTCATGTATGGCCCATAACCCCTGAGCACAAGATAAGAATTGTGCTTAATAGTATATGAAATATCCTTGAAATATCCTAAGTTCTATAGATCAGCATATAAAAAGCACAACCAGGCAGCAATGGAATTCATAAAAAGAAGACAGGATCTAGAGAATAGGTGGGGATGCCATGTACAAAAAAGCCAACATCTTCTGGAAAACTCTATAATTTCAACATGTACCTACTGACAAATTTTTAACTTTCCAAATAAGCTCACCTCACCCCACTAGTGCTCCTTTGAAGCTGAAAACGAATAAATGTCATTACTACCACAGAGAATATAATGTAACCAGGACCAAAAACGAGGACCTTTGTGGAGCCATGCTGGATGCCAAAGACCAAGTCAGCAGGAGCATTCAGTCTTTATGTCTTTTCCTCCCCACACAAGGAAATCTGTGCATCTGTAGCCAAATGAAGATTTAAACTCTGGCTGGCCTTGGCTCTGCCCCCATCAAACCAGAGCTCACTGAACTGTTTGATTGTAAGTAGCTTCTTTGATTTTTAAACTGGTTAAATATGATGAAAATCTGTGCACAAACTTCCAAATGAACCACAGAAAGACAAAGGCCTTTGAAATGGACATTTCAAATGAGCTAAGTAGGCAGAGGAGCCTGCAAGTAATTGTTCATATTTCATGGGGACTTGGCTTTTCATGAATTCATCTCAGTGTCATCTTTCATACATATTACAGTGTCGGTTCATTAAAATTCTTGATGCAGTGCTGAACCTGGTCAGACTGAAATGGGGCTGACAAACCTCATGTCTGCCGCACAGATAACCAGACCTTATGAAGGTGAAATTAGTTTTCAGGAGCTGTACTGCTCACTTGATTGATTCCGTCTTAGAAGTCATATGACTTAATGTTTCCTGCTTGGGCTGCCTCTGTCATGCAAACATGACCTGATAACACATTGTCAGGAGCGCTCCAGAGAGCTAACAGCAATCTAACATCTTTCTACTGAGTGTGAAGTTCCATCTGAAATGTGCATATTTGATAAGCAGCTCGTCTTCTCTCTGTCCTTTTCATTTTCAGGAAGTTAATCTTTTCTGCTCTAGTGAGTGCAGTGGTGGGATGAGGTGAGCAGACATGCCGCAGGTGGCCCCAAACTCCAGCACAGGGGAAACTTACTGTCGAGAGGCCAGTG
Source organism: Canis lupus familiaris (assembly GCF_011100685.1). NCBI lineage: Eukaryota > Metazoa > Chordata > Mammalia > Carnivora > Canidae > Canis > Canis lupus. The sequence continues at coordinate 78,630,657 of NC_049222.1, read as the reverse complement.
TGTCTGGGCATCACTTCTAAGAGGCAGCCAAGCAAGGAGTGACAATGCAGGTCTGCCGTCCTGTTCAGAAGGAAAGCATTTCTGAGGACTCGGGAAGAAAATGAAATCAGAGAGTTCCATTACTGAGTGTTATCTGACTTTGTTGTCACAGACTCATTTAGCCGTCTCTCCACCATGGCAAAGAGTTATAGTGTATATTCAGTCTAAAATACACAACATCTTCTGAATTAGAGGTGGCTGACCTCATAAAATTTTAATGCTGAAAGACAGAGGTGCCCTTCTTATCCCATTTTACAGAGTACCAAATCCAAGCCCAGAGATGCTTAGCTGCTCACTCAAGTGGTAGATTCAAGACAAAGACTCAGATCTCCAGATTCAGTTTGGTTCCCTTGACACTTCAATGCACTGTCCCTCACCCAGAAGTTGGACTTACGCTGTCCTTCACTTAAAAGTCAGACTTGGGATCCAAAAAGATTCCCAGCAGAAAATTACATTTGGATCCAGTATAAGGGCTTCTCGTTCCTGATCCAGGCTTCTAATTTTCTCATATAAGACTATTTTATACTGTACTTTTCAAGTAACAAAGTATGAGCACAGACATTGTCTCATTGCCCTTCACAAAGATATGTTATGAGACAAAGCATGGAGGCATGTTCTCACTTCACTGATAAGGAAATCGAGCATGAGAGAAGTAAGGTGACTTGCTCAAGGTCAACCAGAAAATACTTGAAAAAGTTGGATGAAGATAACCAAAGAAGAGACAGCCATAGGAATCCAAGAATCAGAATATCCAAAATTGAAGGTGGGGACATGTCAGCTATGCTGCCAGACTGGAGAGTAACCAGACACAAAAGCAAGAGGGAAGGGGACTCCAGAAAGAAGCCCCAAGAAAATAATAAAACTGAAATGATAAATTATCTGGTGTGTTTGGTCATTGATAAAATAATACTCATATAGTGCCAACAGATCTGAAGAAGAATACTGAAAAAAAAAAGATCCATAAAAACTAAACAATTTTTAAAAAAGAGACAATAATGATCCCCAGGAAGAATTCAAAAGGAAGCATTGTTGTGATAGACTGTTTAGTTCTAGCTGAAACAATATTTGAAAGTCATAGCAGTATGATCATTGACTTCAGATGAGCCAAGAGATGTGATATAAATACATTGACAGGATAGTAGGAAGGTGATGTTGTAAGAGAGACCAAAGTATGAAAGAGCCAAATCCTTGCTGCCATCAAAGGAAGTCAATAAACAATATCTAAAATTGATGAATCTGTTCGCTCGCTTTTGCAGCATAACAAACAACTATAAATGTTAGTGGCTTAAAACAAGAACCATTTTATTTGCTCAAGATTCTGTCAGGTAACAATTTAGGCTGAGCTTAGATGGGATGATTTATCTCTGCTCCATATGGTATCAGCTGGGTTCATTCATATGTATGTGGTCAGCTGATAGTGGAGGGCCTTACACATGTATATGGCAGTCGACTGGCTGTCAGCTGGGTCAGTGGAGGTGACTGGGCCTGTGTTACCCCTCGTCCAGTGGGCTAGCCTAGGCCTGTTTACCTGGCAGTAGCCACAGGGCTCCCAAGGCCTCTGCTTGTATCAAGTTTGCTAATGACACATGGGGGCAAAGAAAGTCACGTCCCTTAGTCCAGATACAAAGCATAGGAAAAAAAAAAAACTCTGTGTCTTCAGGGAGGAGCTACAAAATTACATTGAAAAATTGAGTAATTCAAGGATGGGAAGAATCTGTGACCATCATTTTGCATTTTACCATACTATAAAATAACAGAATAAACATTTTATTTTAAAATATGAGGGCAGCCCGGGTGGCTCTGCGGTTTAGCACCACCTTCAGCCCTGGGTGTGATCCTGGAGACCCAGGATTGAGTCCCACATCAGGCTCCCTGCATGGAGCCTGCTTCTCCCTCTGCCTGTGTCTCTGCCTCTCTCTCTCTCTCTCTCTCTCTCTCTCTCTCTGTCTCTCATGAATAAATAAATAAATAAAATCTTTTTAAAAAATAAAATATGACCTGAAAAACTAGAATCAAGTTATAGGTAAATAAGGCTATATTGTATAAACCACAAATATATACATATAGGATAAGTGGAGACATTTTGGCTACTTTAGTATTACTTAAAGAGGTACAGGTAGTTAGGATGAAATTTTCAGTGATGGAATCTGCCAGAACTTCACCAAGTCCTACATTTAAAACTACTTAGAAAACAAAATTATGTCATCTAGAAATCATATTAGGTAATGCAAGAAATGAAAACTCCGATGATAGCTGCTATAGACTAAATGAGACAAAATTTATACATTTTTTTAAATTTTCAACTTTATATTTGTTTTTTCCTTTTAGATTCCACATATAAGTATCATCAGACAGCATTTGCCCTTGTTTGTCTAGCTTGACAAAGATATCAGACAAATACCATATCATCTCACTGACGTGGAATTTTAAAAAAACAAAACAAATGAGCAAAGGAAATAGATATATGATATATTGTATCATATGCCTGAATGTTGCTAAGAGTAGATTCTTTGTTTCATCATGATTTCCAGCACCTATTTCACCCAGCTCCCACCCACTTCCCCTTTGATAACCATCAGTTTGTTCTCTGTAGTTAAGAGTCTGTTTCTTGGTTTCTCTCTCTCTCTCTTTTACCTTTGCTCATTTGTTTTGTTTCTTAAATCCCACATATAAGTGAGATTATATGGTATTTGTCCTTCTCTAACTGATTTATTTCACTTAGCATTATACTCTCTAGTTCTATCCATGGTGTTGTAAAGGGCAAGATTTCGTTCTTTTTTATGGTTGAATTATCTCTCTATATGTAATATATATACCACTTCTTTATCCATTCATCAATCAATGGACACTTGGGCTGCTTCCATATCTTGTCTATTGTAAATAATGCTGCTGTAAATATACGGGTGCATGTATCCCTTTGAATTATTGTTCTTGCATTCTTTGAGTAAATACACAGTAGTGACATTCCTGGATGGGGTAGTTCTTTTTTAATTTTTTGAGCAATCTCCATTTGGTTTTCCAGAGCGGCTGCACCAGTTTGCATTCCTGCCAACAGTGTATGGGTATTCCTTTTTCTCCACATCCTCGCCAATATTTATGATCCTTGTGCTTTTTGTTTTAGCCATTCCTATAGGTGTGAGGTGATATATCATAATAATTTCAATTTGCATTTCCCTGATAATGAGTGATGTTGAACATCTTTTCACGTATCTATTTGGCCATCTGCATGTCTTCTTTGGGGAAATGTCTATTCATGTCTTCTGCCCATTTTTTAATGGGATTATTTGGGTTTTCAGTGTTGAGTTGTATCAGTTCTTCAAATATTTTGGATAGTAACCCTTTATCAGATGTGTCAATTGCAAATATCTTCTCCCATCCATTACATTGCCTTTTAGTTTTGTTGATGGTTTCCTTCACTGTGCAGAGAGAATAGATCTTTTTTTTTTTTTTTCTTTCTTTCTTTTTAAGAGCATAGATCTTGGGGCAGCCTGGGTGGCTCAGCAGTTTAGCGCCACCTTCAGCCCAGAGCATGATCCTGGAGACCTGGGATCGAGTCCCACGTCCGGCTCCCTGCATGGAGCTTGCTTCTCCCTCTGCCTGTGTCTCTACCTGCCTTTCTCTCTGTGTGTCTCATGAATAAATAAATAAATAATCTTAAAAAAAAAAAGAGCTTAGATCTTAAAGGTCCTCACCACAAAAAAGAAATGATAACTAAGTGATGGGATGAAGTTGGTAGCTAATACTACTGTGGCAATCATTCTGTAATTCATAAATTTACCAAATCAACACAATGTACAGCTTAAACTTATACAATGTTGTATGTCAATTTTATCTCAAAAACAATAGAAGGGAAATTTATGTGTTAAAATTCTAACTCTTTAGTGTGACAGTATTTGGTGATGAGGTCTTTGGGCAGTAATTAGGCCAAAAAGGTCCTTATAATGGAATTAATGCTCTTATTCTTATAGCTTCCTGTCTTTGTCTCTCTTCCTGCCATGTAAGGATACAAGGATGACATCCACAAACAAGGAAGAATTGGCCAGTACTTTGATCTTGAACTTCCCAGATTCCAGAACTGCAAGCAAATAAATATTTCTTGTCTAAGCCACCAAGTCTCTAGTAATTTGTTATAGCAGCAGCAGAATGTGACTGAGATAATAGTTCAATTAAACTGTTTTATGAAATACATGTTTAAGAAAGTAATGTTCTTTAATTAGTATGTTATTTTTAAAAGGTAAACATGTATATAAAGTAAATTATAAATTAAATATCACCATTAGACATTGATCATCTACGATCTATAAATACTAGGTATTTACCCAGAGTATACAAAAATATAAATTTGTGGGTTTTTTTTTTTTAAGATTTTATTTATTTATTCATGAGAGACACACAGAGAGAGGCAAAGACACAGGCAGAGGGAGAAGCAGGCTCCTCACAGGGACCCCAACATGGGACTTGATCCTGGGACTCCAGGATCACGCCCTGTGCTTAAGGCAAGCCAAACCGCTGAGCCACCCAGGCTGCCCCCAAAAATATAGATTTGAAGGGGTACATGCACGTTGATGTTTACAGCAGCATTATCCAAACATAGCCAAACAATGGAGAGAACCCAAATGTCCATGGACTAATGAGTGAATAAAGAAGATGTGATATATATTACTCAGCCAAAAAAAATAAATCTTGCCATTTGCAACGACATGGATGGAGCTATAGTGTACTATGCTAAGGGAAATAAGTCAGTCAGGGAAAGACAAATACCATACGATCTCACTCATATGTAGAATTTAATAAAACAGATGAACATATGGGAAGGGGCAAAAGAAAAAAAGGAAAGAGGAAAACAAGCCATAAAAGACTCTTAATGTTAAGAACGGAGTTGATGGAGGGCAGTGGATGGAGACTGGGCTAGATGGGTGATGGGGATTAAAGAGGGCACTTGTGATGAGCACTGGGTATTGTATGTAAATAATGAATCACTCAATCAATCTCCAGAAATCAGTATCGCACTGTATGTTCACAAAATTTAAACAAACAAACAAAAAGGACTGGACAAAGAAAGGGAAAAATATAATTTTAATTACAAACACCTCTCTTTTTCTCTTGCTTTTTCTCCAGTGTCATCTGTTCACATAAAACACCAAATCTGCCAATTCTATTTAGCATTATCAGGATGCCCTATTTTATCAGAGCACCATGCCTACTTCCAGAAAGGAAAACAAGAGAATTCTTTTTCAATGTTGTCACATCCCAGAGGATGGGAACTTGCACATAACCTTTATAATCTAATCCCAACTGCAGGAACTCCAAACTCTCACTATTATATTTCTTTGCCTTTTGGCTTAGGGAAAATCATGGTGCTGACTTAAGGTGAAGAGTGATGAATGAGTGGTTCTGGTTAGTTCAGAACCTCATCAGCCTTTTCCAGGCAAACTGTTGATCTATTGCTTGCTTTTCCAGAACCAAGCCCAGGCAGCAGGCACTGGCAGAGGAGTTTTATAATGGGTAAGCAATCAGTGGAATGGGGTTGAAATCTCCAAATAGTTTTTCCATCTGTGACATCAATTCTGTTTGGGAGCAGAGGTGATAGGCCTACATGTTTGCCTGAGTGTTTGCTCTGCTTCACAGAGTATAGACATGCCCAGTGCATCACCTCACCTATTCACTGTACACGCTAAGCTTGCTGAGGTTCATGTCATAAATGCAACTATAAACCTGGCCACGTTTATCATGTGTCCCAATTCCGTTCTCTTTTTAACAAGAGGAACTGTCCTTTATTGGTCCCTCTCTCCTAACACATTTGAGAAATTTCCTCTAGGTTTGATCATTCATTTTCCTTTGAAAGCCTTTAGATGCATTTTTCAGATTAGCCACTAGATGCCCAGATGCCAAAATAAAACTCTAGCAGCTTTTTCTGAGGAAAACAATGGTTTTGTGATTTAACAAAGATAGATTATTTCAACCATGCTATCAAGAGGCCTGGTTAAGGCTTTTGTGTACTCAAAGAGTTTTATTTTGTTTTGTTTTGAAGTACTAATTAATTTAATTATACAGATTTTGAGGGAGGGATTTCTCAAACCAAGAATTATTAGAAATAAAAAACCCTAGAAGTTGCCAATATTTCACTGATGATATAAATAAGAAAAAAAAATGCCTTAGGACAGCACCCAAGAAGCATCAACATTCATGGCCCTATAAGAAAGTTCCCACCAGCATCATTCCCCAGCCTCTCTGCAGCAGCACTTGAGAACACCAGGGTCTGGACTCCAGCAGAAATGGAGGAGTAAATCAAGACTTTGAAGGATCCCTGACATAGGAGGAGTTAAACATCATAGTTTCATTTTCAGTGCCCTTCTTACTGGCATTTTCTGCTTTTGTTCATTTGGAACATAAATGTGGCTGCTATGAGGTCAGGGGAGCCCTCACCATTTGCCATGAGAAAGTCTCTTAACGTCTCCATACTTTGAGGTCCAGGTCAAGCTTCCTCCTTGGCCTTAGAGAGAGGAGAAAGCTATTTAACTCCTTCATGGTAAGACTCACCTCCGCAAGACTTCCTTTCCTGCTCCAGGGACCTCTTGACAGTGGTAGAGCAACCATTCCTTCTGCAGGTGACCTATAGACTCACCCCAGGTGTTCACCTCACTTCATGGCCACAAGCAATCAAAAAATGGACTAAGATATGTAGATTTCTTTTCACTGTCGCCTTATTGCAAGAAAGATTTCTCTAATGGGTAAAGGTGGGCAACAGTAACACGTATAAACTCCAAAACAGTGAATGCCCCCTCACTGAAAGGGTTTATGATGAGGCAGTGTAGCTCACTGCTGCTGAGGAAATGGTGTCTGACTGGAGGAATGATTAGCCCAAAGACCTTGTTTAGTATCTCGCTTCCAATTCCATGTTTCTTTTTCTACAGACCACATTCTGAAAAGAGAAAAGGGCAGGTCGAGCATTTGGAAGCCATACAGAGTAATAATATATATCTCCCCCCCACCGCCCCCCACCAAAAAAAAAAGAGATTTTTCTTTTCCTAGTATGGTAGGTTATTCATAAGGTTATCAAAGTTAACCGTTTAGCCCTAACAGGGCTCTATATAACCCTGAAAAACATTTACTTAAAAGAAATCTAGGGAAAATGGCACCACATTTTCTTGAGTACAGGTTCCTAAACTGAGCGATGCTTCCTATCAAATATTGACACCTACGTCATCCAGACAATTCTAGAAGTCCTTATTTTAAGGAGTAAGTTAATCTCTTAAAATGGAAACTTGAGTCAGTCTTCCTGTTGGCATGTGCTAAACCAGGCATCTGACAATGATGGTCCCATTATTCAAGTATCCTCTATCTTCCAGAAACACAATCCATTTTCTCACACCATATCAAGGAGGAACTTCTACTCTATCACCAATGGCAAAGGAATGTGTGGAGTTCTCTGTCAGGATGAGACAGAAAGTGGTCAAAAGACAAGCCACTTGCACAGATTCCTCCCTAGAGCAAGAGACCTAGGCAGAATGCTTTTATTACTTACCCAGTACAATATGTCAACTAATTCAAAGAACATTTACACTCAGGAACTATGCAGAGTGTCCATTTACCAACCTGTGGTGTTACATGCCATCAAAATTCAAGGCTATGAAAAAGCCAGCTTCTCTGTGTGACATCCATCCAGAACAGGGCCAATGTCTGGTAGTAGTCATTGTCACCCCAAGATTTCATTCACACTAAAGTTGGCTACAGATTTCTATCAGATAGCTATTTTTTTAGAGCAGAAAATTTTAGCCATAAAATCTGTGTACTCCTTCCCTTCCCCTTGAGAATCATACAGAATGGTATATGACCTGTGTAGGCAATTTAACCTTAACTCAAGTAAATATCATCATTAACATCCTCCTGAAAGGTATACTAAGAAGACTCTTTCCATACTGACGTTATCATTTCTTCAACAACACATTTTTGGGACATCCATGCACTGACATGAAAGAAGATTCAATGAAAATGATGCCAGGGATAACAGGCTATGATTAAAAGTATTCATTCATTTATCCATTTCTCCATGCATTGGACACTGATTGATCAAGCTACTGACTATGTGCAGGGCACACTCTTAGGTATAGGTATGAGCAAGACCTATCCCTAAGTCCCTAGTCAGTGTAGGAATTTGTGTCAACCCAGTATGTCAGTGGCATAATGTAGTTAGGTACAAGGTGCAATGGAAAAAGAGTGCATGTGCAGAGAGAGGTTTTTATCTCAGCTTTAAGAAGAACTGCAGTTGTTGGCTTAAGAGCTGAACCAGGAGATAGAGAGTCAGAGGTAAAGACATGAGGGCAAAAGAAAGCTAGTCATTTGGTTTATGGAGAGTATTGGGATGGGAAGGAGGGTGATAGAACATGAAGCTACATAGGCAGTAGGTCAGGAAATAGTCAGGGATGCCTGGGTGGTTCAGTCCATTGAGCATCTGACTCTTAAACTCGGCTCAGGTTATGATCTCAGGGTCATTGGGCTCTGCACTGAGCATGGAGCCTGCTTAAGATTCTCTCCCTCTCCCTCTGCCCCTCCCTCCCACTCATGTGCACATGTGCTCGCTCTCCCTCAAAAATAAAAATTAAGAAAAAAAAAAAAAGAAAAGGAAAGAAAGAGTCCACATCAATTTGTCGTAAAGTTCTGATGAATCATTGAGGAATTTTAACAAAAGTGATGGTTGGCAAAACTAGAAAGATCACCTTATTGCAACAAGAACAGGAAATACAAAAAGAGATTATCAGAGGAAAGAAATACTAGAAGGTCACAGCAAGAAAAATTCTAAGGCTGTCATAGAGAAGATGAATGAGAATGACTTAAAAGGCAGATTTGTAAGTTTCAGTTGACCTATTAGATATGGGGGGTCAGGAAGAAGGAAGAATCTAGACTTATTTACTGATATCTGTCTTGGTCTAGGACTGAGGACCTCAAACTTAGGTACACATTATAATTAATTAAGGAGCCTTTTAAAATATCCAGCTTGGGCCCTCATCCCCACCCCCACCCCAGGATTTTTATTAAAGAAGTTTAGGGTGGAGCCCAGGGCACAGTATTCTTTAATAGCTCCCCATACATAGACTAGTCTATGTATGGCCTGGTCTGAAGATTTATGATCTAGGAATTAAACCAAGAGACATGAAACACAGGATGATGGAGGAGGGTGGCCATCGTTGCATAGAGGAGAAAGGGGATGTTTGGGGTTTCTGTCCGGCTGATCCTGCTGAGGTTAAGAAGGAAATCAGTCAATTTCCAGGTCAATAGAGGTTTCAATGTCTTGTGCTATTGTCACAATGTGTGCCACAACATTTGTTGAAACTTCTGCTCTGACCTTGGGTTCCTTTTAGTACTAGAAACATGGCTATGGTGTGAGAAGAGAAAACAACTGCAGGGAAGCATTTCTGAAGGAAAAGGCATAAAAAAAGGGTCAAGGATAAAACAGCAGGGACTTCCATCAGAATCTAAAACGATGTGCTACATGTTATATCTGGGGAAAAACTTCCTAAACCATGCGTCTTTCCTTCAGTTAAACTCTTGAACCAGAGAATTGTTGCTGTGCTGAAACCATTCTGGATGCCCTAGGGCACTGAAGGGATTAATGAACGCTTGTGTAGCCAGCCCATCCCAGAATCCAATGAATAATCAATGGTACTTGAGGCTCCTCAGGTAATTGAATTGCAAACCTGGTAATAAGGAGACTTGTATCCATGGTAGAATTATACCCTATATCTACTTCTTAATGTAGATATTGATGAAAGACCACTGCACATATAGATTATTTACCTTCTATCTCTATTAAAAATTGAGCACAGTAAATTGGCTGTTTGGTAATAAGTATTTTCTGCCTATACCTTGTGCTTAATGAAGTAGAACTTACAGCTATACAAGCCCATCACTTCCACCTTCCACCTACAGGAAACAAGTGCAAAAGTTACTCTAATCTAATTACTTTCAGAATTAATGTGAGGAACAAATGCGTGATCACTGGTGTAATGCAGGTTTTAGGAATCCAAAAAGTATCTGTTTCAGAACTCTAAAATTGTACAGTGGATTTGGAAAAATTTAGAATCGAGGGAAAAATTATATTTCTTTCTTTCTTTCTTTCTTTCTTTCTTTCTTTCTTTCTTTCTTTCTTTCTTTCCTTCCTTCCTTCCTTCCTTCCTTCCTTCCTTCCTTCCTTCCTTCCTTCTTCTTTCTTTCTTTCTCTTTCTTTCTTTCTTTCTTTCTTTCTTTCTTTCTTTCTTTCTTTCTTTCTTTCTTTCTTTCTTTTTCTTTCTTTCTTTCTTTCTTTCTTTCTTTCTTTCTTTCTTTCTTTCTTTCTTTCTTTCTTTTTAAAACAATTCTTAGTGTGAATTCTCAATATAAAAATCAGCATGACAGGGCAGCCTGAGTGGTTCAGTGGTTTAGCACAACCTTCAGCCCAGGGTGTAATCCTGGAGACCCACGTCAGGCTCTCTCCATGGAACCTGCTTCTCCCTCTGCCTGTGTCTCTGCTTCTCTCTCTCTCTCTCTCTCATAAATAAATAAATAAATAAATAAATAAATAAATAAATAAATAAATAAAATCTTTTAAAAAAATCAGCATGACATTTATTAGTAATGAGAAGTGTTGCTGTCCAAAAAGTCCACAAATGTTTAGAGTAATCCCACTTGAAACCAAGATAGGGAAACTAAAGAACTCCATAAAAATCTACTTTGCTTCTTCTCCTTGCTCTATTCTTGCTGGGACCTGAAACTTCCACCCTACATTACACATGCCATATAATGAAAAGAGCATGTGTCCTCTTAGTAAGGGACAAGATGTTAATGATTCCTAGAATAGATAATATCTAAGGAAGTACCAGGTGAGAAGAACCAGAGGAAGCTATCATATGCGTATTCCAGACCACAGGAGCTAGACTTCCCAGTGCCAAGACTCCCTGGCCCCAAGGAATAACACCTGGGCCCTCATCTTTGTTCTAACTGGTTCCTGGATGCCTTAGGGGACACTTACATGGAATCACAATCCTCACTAAAAAAATCCAGACCCTGGACAAGGAGGAGACTCCTGCTCCTTTCCTTTCAGAGTCTTCCAGACGCTCCATCTGCTCTCTCTATATCTTCTGTAAACTCAGCTTTCACTTCATGCTGGCTCACGTTTGATTTCTATCCTGCTCAGAGTCAAGGACCCTCTTGGTTGGTCCTGTAGGACTCTCCTGGGTCCCCAGAACCTGCCTGACAGCACCGAAACTACAGAAAATGGGGCACGCCTCTAAGGTGCACAGCCTTAGTCAAGTTTCTTAAGCCTCAGCTCTCTAGTCTTTGAAGTAGTCTAATAATTACTCATAGTGGGCCAATAATACCTCGAAGGGTCAAGTGAGTTTAGCAGTCTATGGAAGGTACTTACAATAATGCATGGAACAGAGAAGCACTCTGTTAACTATTGTTATACATCTAGTCGTATGCCTTCAAAATTCAGGTCTAAGCTTCATACTCAAGGGTAACATGAACCATCTCCATGAAGTAGTGCAAGTCAAATTTTATATACATAGCTGTTATTTTCTGTATGAAACAAATAACTATTCTAAATAATCTCTAAACTCCTTCTAACTGTAACCATATATAATTCTAAACTTTCTTATTGCTTCTCCTTTTTTTCTGTCTCAGTATTATTTTTATTACCTTATGCATTCTTTTGGTTTAAGGAATATGACCAATCATTGTTGCTAAGAACTAGAAAAGTATACACAAAAATCTCATATAAGCATTTACATCAATTTCCTATGCTGCTGTATCAAATTACTACAAACATAGTGCCTTAAAACAACCCAAATTTATTCTCCATAAATTCTGGAGCTCAATCTCACTGAGCCAAAATCAAGATGGCAACCGGCCAATTCTTTCTGGTGGTTCTGGGGTAAGAAT